>NC_065510.1:9170065-9268087 GCF_006386435.1 Epinephelus moara | reverse complement strand
CTCAAAGTTTCTCCATGAACGGGAAGTTTGATTTTAATGGTGCTGCATTTGAGTCGTATCAAAATAATCTTTTTTTTTTTAAACTGTTTGGGTGAATCTGAACACTCAGATGTCTCATTTAGTTGACACACACGTAAGGAGGCACATTTAACTCAGTACCAGACGACCTCCTCATGTCTGTCTTACAGCTAAGGCCTTTTTGCAGCAGAATTTCGTCTGCTACCAGTGTCGACAATCCACACTCACATGACCACCGTGCCCCCGCGCAGGGGTTTAAAAGCTGACTTCATAATTCATTCAGCAGCAAAATAAATGCTCGAAAATTGCAACGTTTGATCACAGTAAAACTCAGCCATGAGAAGAAAAATAAATACACTGAGAAACTGAAATAGCAAAGCCAGCATAATCCCCTAAAAGGAGGAACCCCGTGGGAGGATCTGAAAATCATTCTCCTCGCTCTCCGTCCAGACACCCTCACCAACCTCCAAAAGAAATCCAATCTTTCTTTTGTTTCCTTCTTCTCCCGAGACAGAGGAAGAACATTTCCCCCACCTGCAACAAACCCCTTAAATAAATAAAAATAAACAGTGAATCTCCTGTGCCGCGGCCTCCTGTCCAGCTGGAGGCCTTGCTGCTACCTGATGCGCCCATCTGCGCGTGGTGTTCCCAGCTGAGATTTGGGGTCTGGGCTCAGGGAGCTCCAAGGGTTCTTGGGGCAGGCCTGCATGACGGGGCAGGCGGTTGGGCCCACGGCGCAGATGTCAGCCGCCTCCCACAATTCGCCCGTCAGGCTGTCTAACCAGTGCTCGAGCTCCGGGCCGGTCAGGGCCGCGTTCCTCTTGGCCTGCTCCACGTAGCCCAGGCTGACAGGGATGTTGAGCACCGGGTTGAGGCCGTGGAAACTCTGCTCCATGTAGCTGTTCTTTGCTGGCCCGTTGTGAAGCTTCAGAGTATCCTCTGGAGAGACGTGGGAAGGAAGAAAAAGAGAGTTGATAATCAGTGGTCAGACAGAGAGAGGGGATTGTAGGAAGGGGAAGGGAGGAAAAAATGAGACATGAATGGTAAAATATCAAAGCAGAGAACGTGATTTGCTTTATCATTATCTGAAAAGCTCAAACTGTTTGCTAATTTGCTTGGATTGATTTTTTACGACTGGACTACCTAAATCCCATTCTTTGATGTGGTGTGTGAAGCCACTGCAATGCTGACTTTATGGAAACGGTCAGACGCGCCCTCATTCTTTCTTCCCATGACGGTCAAGCCCAGCAGGAAGACAGAAAGCGTAGACACAACTTCCCCTTAAAACACTCTCTCCACCCTGAGCTCCACTGAAGCTGTAAATTCCTCACTGGTACTCTAACTGGGGCGCTAGCCATCCTCTCTCAGCATGGCTGAGCAGACATCAGTGCTTTTCATGCACTGGTGACAGAAAAGATGCAGTCAGACATGAGGTGCTCCGCCAGGCAAGGCGATGTCTGTAGCATGCCAGCTAGGTTTGTGGTAGCGGAGTGTGTTATGAAGTGCATCTGTGTAGAGTTCTGTGTTTGTGTATAAGAATGTGTGGTTGTGCATGTGTGTGTGAGCATGCGTCTGCCAATGCGGGTGGAAGGCCACGTCATAAAGTTTTACTGGCACTGCATGTAGGAGGGAAACCTGGTGCCAGACATGGCAGTAAATTAAAGGAGGGTGGATGGAAGAGCGAAGACGAAAGCACATATTACAACACAGTAGTCAAGCATACACACAATTATTACATGAGGACTATAAACTCTACTTAAATGCAAAAAAGTAATAACTATATAATATTATATTCTGGAGGGAACTGCTGTATTTTACTTCCTGATAAAACATTTAAAATGGTTACCTGTTATATTATAAAATCTAGAGTAACAGTAGCACACATTAGCCATCATAAGCTACTGGTCACAGCAGATTAAGTAAGGCTGTAGCAGGAATATTCTTAGGTGTGCTGAATCTAATAAATGAGCATTTTATTGCTTATGAATTAGCTTTTCACTAACAAGGGCAAGATTGTGTTTTTTCTAAATTCAACTTACACACTCTCGCTTTAAGTGTGTAAAACAGGCCTATATATGTTTTACTGTGATCAGTTAAAGCAGACCTATAATGCTTTTCCTCATTTTCTGTCATATATATGTAATTTTACAATGTCGGATGTTCATATTAAATGTGGCCAAAGTATCAAATAATGAGCTAAACATATGTAATTCTTCTGAGCAAAAACCGCAGGCTTTAGATCATTCTCAATACTTGTTTTTTCCAGACAAGATGACGTCAGCTCATGACGGATTTCATTATATGGTCATCTGCTTCAGGCACGCTACTGCAAGTGTTTACATTACATACACTGCTACACGTAGCTACATGCTAACGTCAGGGAAACGTGTTATCATTTGCCGATGTTATATAATAAATATTCCCTTATTTTGGCTCATATTCCTGCTGCAAAGTGCAGTTGTGAAGATTTTGATTTAGAAGCTTTCACGGCAGTCATAAGTGACCTTGTTTGCAGTTCGAGGTGTATTGTTTACAGTTTCACAAATGTCTCCTTTATAATGGTGGTCTATGGGGAAAATGCTTTTTGGGCCACAGAGGATTTTTTTGCTGCAATACCTCGAGTGGCCACTGGGAAAAATTGGAAGCACTGCTGAGCAGCGTTCCTGGGGGCCTGGTTGGTGATGTTAATGGAAACATTAACGCTAATTAAAGTTCCTTTAAATCAGGAGAAGTTGTTTTTGAATGGGGGCCAGATTAAATAATGTGAAAGAACCTTGGGGCCAGCTACTTCTCACATGATACGGGTTACTTAAAAAAAATCAAATGAGAAAACTGCAACTGTTTCATCTTTCATTAAAAAAGTATTCAACTTTCCATGACTCCTGTAAGCGGTGGCCCTCTCTGTCAACTTCATGCTCCTTTCTTTATTTGTTTGCTTATTTATCATACCTTAATGAAAGTGCACTGGTTCTGCCTGCATAGTTCCTACTTGGTGCATGTCTACCGACTGTTTGATAGTCTTGCCATGAGTGGAAAAAACAGAAAAAATGAAAAGTGATCTTGCTTAATTTAACCAACAATATGTCGGGCCGCGTATAGTATTTCAGTCAGAAACACTTTAGTCAAAGAAAACTTTATTTCCATTTGTAGTATTATATTTGGCCTAGCCTCTGCAGAAAGCCTCTTCCACACGCCTACGTGGAAAGCCTAAGGCAAAGAGAGCACACCTCTCTGCCCTTCCATGTGCAAATGGAAAAAGCCTGAGGCAGAGAAAGCACAACTCCCTGCCCTTCCATGCGCCTACATGGACAACCTAAGGCAGGGAGAGCAGCAGCAAAGACCCCCCGGGAACAGAACAGAGCAGCATCAGTGACAAACAGAAATGACACTGATAAGTCAGACAGCATAAAAAGGAGGAGCTGGGGTGGAGGCAGGTTGCAAAGCAGCTTGCAGAGGAAGCAGCAACAGTAGGCAGGCCAGAGCAGTTTAAATAGGACGCCCTGAATGAGATTTGCCAGTGGGTTACATAGAAAGGAATCATGTGATCAATCAGCTGCTCCATCAGTTGGTTGGGCTGCTTGAGATCAGCTGATGTAGCTAGGATGTGAGCAGAGCTTGACATTGTGTCCTGCATGAACTGACGCTATGCTCAATATCTTGAAAGACAAGCCGCAGGCCATTTAAATTCTGTCAGAGGGCCGCACTTAGTCCCCGGGCCACACTTTGGACATGCCTGCATTAAGTAGAGTGAGAGCACTGCTTTCACCTCCCGCAATAAATTCTATCTTCCTGGGGGTTATAATGGTCAGGTTTGTCAAAACTGTTTCAGAGAGTTGCTGATTCAACTTTATGGTCATTTTGGGTTGGAGTCTGAATTGTACTACTTTATGACACTATGACACAACTAATCTTATAACTGAGCTAGCTGAACAGCACTGTGGGGAAGACAGCTGATAACAGAACAACATGTCATGTTAACACACAGTTAAATTAGCACCAGGTGAATTTCTCCACCCAAACACTAATAGCAAGCCAGAGCATAAATGCGTAATGCAAATGAAGCTAAACAGCCGTAACTCAGAGATGAATATTTAACTCACACTGTCGTATAACAGTCCTCCCACGGCCCCGCTGAGACTCAGGTCGTACACAAAAGCTGTAACTTTATTTGTTGTTTCCTTCATCATTAAAAACGGCTCAGTGAGATTATTAAATGAAGAAAGACACGATTAAGCCGAAGCTTGCGTCTCAACTCTCATGTGATTTCAGAGCAAACTGACTGCTTACGGACTACAACAATGGAGTCTTGCCCCTTATCCATGCTGGCTGATTGATTTAATTGTGTCATTGTTTTTGGAGGGCTAAGCGTGCTGTTGTTTAACACTCTGTTTAGTGTGTATGAGCAGCTCGCTGGGTTATTAAGGGTGACTTGATGACAAACAACCAGGGTCTGCAGAGGCCCAGAGGCTTGATTAGAAAGGGCATCACTGCAAATACAAAGCTCTGTGTGTGTGAGTGAGTGTGTGTGTGTGCAGACATTTCGGAGCACCTAAACCAGCAATCGTTATTTCACAGTGAATACAGAGCTACTCTGTTACACTTTATTTGTGTCAGCTGAAAAGAAAAGACCAAAAATGTACACTGAATATAGAATTTGTCTGCCAAACATAACTACTATGTGTACTCAAACTCTGTATTTTCATGTTCGAAATCCTGTATATGGACTACTAGTAGATAAAGGAAGGAACCTGTTGTGATTCGAAGCTAAATTAAGCCTGTCAATCATGAGTTTTTTTTATAAATACTAGTACACATGTAGTGGCCTGAACTCTGCAATAACTTAAAACAGATAGTTCCTTTGTAAGGCTGAGTGTGTTCAGACTGTTGTGGATTGAATGCTAACAATTTGTGAAGTCTTATTTGTGGGGGTGGGAATCACCAGATCACCAGAGGATCCATGATACAATATTATCACGATACTTAATTCACGATACAATATTATTGCGATTTTAAATATACTGCGATACGCTGATTATTATGATAAAATATATTGTGATATATTGCAATATATTAAAAAGTAAGCAAGTATTATCAAAATGAACCATAAATATTAGGAGCAGTCATTCTCCAGAGTGGCCCCTTTCATAGTATAATTGTACTTTAACTGTAACTACTTTAAATAATGTTATGGTCATATTGTGTTTTACAAAAATCGAGACATTTGTGAAAAGATCCGTCAGTCTAGTTTGTTACTTCCTATTTGTGTCCAACAGAAATCTACTTATTTCAAAAATGTTCTAGAAATAAATGTCTGAAAATTTTGATGGAAGACAGAGGAAAATAAAGGAGGCCATTGCTCTAGAATCAAGTAAATGATTAAACCAGTGCTGTTAAAACATGTTGAAACAGGTTTATTTTTGTTTGTTTTTTAACTTTTTGTTAATGTTTTAAGACAAAAAGTAACTTAGATTTCAATAGGACAAAAATTACCTGGAGAACATGGAGATTTTTGCTGTGTGTGGATTATGTAAAATCTTAATCTACTAGTCCATACCCATAGAGTACAGCATATCATACCATGACTTAGTCATACCAAAAATTAGAAAAAAACAACAACATTGGTCCACAGGGGACGCCACAGCGATCGGTCGCATTTTAGCTATTTTTAAGCATTTTTCTGTTGTTATAGTGCCACCCAGTTGCCAATTAGAGTTAAATTTCTCCAGTCACCTTGAGGCGTCCTGTTCTACATATCTACCAAGTTTAGTAAAAATCGATATGGCGGTTAGGCCTAGATAAGAAATTAGCTCTCCAGCTCCCCCATTTTGTTTGATGGGGTAAATAATGGAGGGGTCCCCTCAGATTATGTGTGGTCATATGCCTACAAAGTTGCGTGGTGATGGGTGAAACCCTTGAGATGTTATACACCTTTATGTGATGAGCCACGCCCTCTGCAATATTGATTGCCTTATAGAAGCTCAGTTTTAGTAAGTTTTCCAACTTTTGCCAAGAGGGAACTTTAGATATTGGTCCCTAGATTATGTTCACCCAGTTTCATCCAAATCGGTCAAACTTCCTAGGAAGAGATTGATTTTAAGAGTTTTTCAAAAAATTCAAAATGGCGGAAAATCTATATAACCGGAAGTTATGGGTTCTTGAGGCAAATGTGTTCCTCATGAGGAGAGGCATCTCTGTGCAAAATTTCATGTTTCTACGAAATACAGGGCATGAGATATGCCCATTCAAAGTTTGCAATTTCAATCGGTTGCTATAGCGCCCCCCTTTGGCCAACTGATGTAATATTGCTTCATTCGCATCCTCCCATGACCCGCTACCACTGTGCCAAATTTCACATGGATTGACCAAGTCAGTGAGGAGAAAAACGTGTAACAGAGACACCCGCAGACAGACAGAGTTTTCGTCATTATATAGTAAGATGGAGTAACTATAACTATAACTATAAAATGTAGTGGAGTACAAAATATAATATTTTATCTCCCTTTAAAATGCAGAGTAGCAGAAGTAGTAAGTATCATACAATGAAAATATTTAAGTGAAAGACTGATGATGCAGAATGTCACAGAAGGTTGGATTATTATTATTGATGCATAAATGTGTAGCAGCATTTAACTGTATTAGCTGTTTTTTTCCTGCTTTTTACAATGTTGGTAAGTCTGGATCACATTTTAAAAGGTGATCTTATGTTTTGTATAAAACAGTATAAAATGAAAAATGCTCACTAAAGGACAAAAACCTCAACATCTTTACAGTACTGGAGTAAATGCACTTAGCTACTTTCCACCTCTGGCTACACTTCACAGTAAAATAATACAAAAACCACAAAATACAGCCTCAAAAATTACCAATCATCTCCTCTGTGACATGGTGTCAACAAAGAGTCATAAGCTTCACAAACACAGGTTTTATTGCAGGGCTGTTGTGTTGGATTGCACCGTGCCGCTCTTATTTCACCCAGGCAGTGTGGAGCTTCCACCTTAACTAGATATGTAGTGAAATGTTTGGCATTCAGTCTAACATCTTAAGTACTTTTTTGATGAATGATTATCTGTTGAGGAACAGCACAGGAGTGCAATAAGATTACGAAGGCTATTTGTACAAATAACATAATCAATAGTAATTTTGTGTTATGATGAAGCTGAAACAAATGGTGAGTGCTAGTTAGAAAATAAGCCTCATGAAAGGCTGTTTAAATCTCACTCACCTTGTCGTATGGGCTGGTGCTTGTTATAGGCCAATGGGGCGATAAGGAATCGCATCTCAGCCACAGGACTCCAGTGATGCAGGATGCGAACGCTCCACACTCCAGGCCGCAGAGGCTGGTTGAGCGGTGGGCGGTAGTGGGTGAACTCGGCGCTGGCATCGATCAGAATGTCGTAGGTGGCTGCGATGACATTGGTGGGGTCGATCCACACGACTGTGACGGTGACGTTGGGACCCTTGCTCCACTTTTGCATGCCTACTGTCTCGTCCATTGGGCCCATCAGGCCGCCAAAGTTCCTGAACATACGTTCTTTGGCATCCCACTCAGTGCCGATCTGACAGTGGAAGAGGAGAATAAGGAAATGAGAGGGAGAGAAAACAAAAAGACAAGAGTGAGTGACAGAATGAGGTAAGAGGAAAGACAAGGAGAGAAGCAACAGCAAAAAGCACAAGAGATGGGGGTATATAAATTCACTCCTGCGACTGCTGCATGGAGTGAACATAAATAAATAACACACTCTGTGCATGCAGCACCATTTGACTATCAAGATAACCAATATCTGCACTGAATCATCATGGGAAATAATCTTCAGTATGCATTTTTCATCAAACGGCAGCACACTCCAGCTCAACCTTCCACATAGCCACTGTATAATGTTACAATGCAGAAGCTGACGAGCCTGATTGTTTCGTCCTTCATGTTTGAGTCTATTTGTCCACAGTCTCTGGCACTGTATGCCTGAGTATATCTTTGACAAGGAACATGAGAGGCAGGCTGAGGAAGGTGTATGACTAGATCCCAACCATATCCCCTTGGGGCAAAGATCAAATGCACGCTGGTTTGCTCTCTGAACAGATTTCAGAGATGGAAAGAGAGAAGAGGCAATGAACAGCAGAACCAGTGTGAGCAGTATTTGTCCTAAACATAAACTACTGTGAAAAAAGGGATTACAACCTGACATTAGTGAACAAGACTAGGTCAAAGCCTACTATATGGCTGGACTGTGTTTGTAGCTAGTTTTTCCCCCGCTGTTGAGCTCCAGCTCACGTTTTGGAAAACATCTTATCTGTGATGATTAATTGGCCAAACTGACTCAATGGCTGATCTCTAGTTACAGGTACTTACTAAGGCAGCAGCATCTGTTCAAAAGTCTTATTTCCACTTTCTCCTCTTAACGGTGGTGGCACCTGTTCTCACATTGTAACTCATATTATATACAATAACGTCACTCCTAAATTTTAAGGCTTCATTCAGACACGTCTGTTCCTTAAATAAATTGATGATGTGATCTTTCCTCCATCCCAAACTGCCATTGCGACTGCAGCTGGCTTGCTAGCCTGATAATTCCACCATGCTTTTATGCTAATGTAAAACTGGTTTTAGAAAATAAGCCAAACACAATTGCAACTCATCTGACGATAGAAATGTGCTTTGCTATGCTGCAACATGTAGGGTTGGGTACCGTTCACAGTCAAACCGTTACAGGCACCGGTGCTGGCACCTCGAATTTGGTACCGGTACCCAACAATACCCTTTTCTGGTAACTTACTTGTTCTGACCAAGCTACAGTCAACAGGTGACACTGCTTCTCTGCTTGTTTCTAATCACACATACAGCTACGTCTCTGTCAAAGTCACTGACAAATATGTGGAATAAGTATCCAAAGTAATTTAAAAAACAAAATCACAAACAACAGCGATACCATGATATCTTTGAAATCAAACAGAAAAGAAAATAGACCAGATAGACAAAAACTACTGGTGCTGCAGCATTAATTTCAGGTCCCTGAACCTGACTTGACTTCCACCTCCTTTCCCAACTCAGTGGCTTCGCGGAGCTGCATTGTCTCCACCACAAAGCTCCCCATGCATTTCTGCAAGTGGCCTTTGAGCATCGGGGCGCTTTCCGATGCTTCCGACTCCTGTCTAAACCCAGCGTTCTCACACAGGTGCGCTCTTACGTTTGGAAATTTGGCACGATTCATTTGACATGAATTAGTAACCAGTAGTACTGATTTAATTTGGTTGGTATCCTTCAAAGTCGGAATGCACGATTATATCGGTATGTCATCTGTGTATGCTGATATTAGCTTTAAAATAAACAATCAGAATCGGCCAACGTGCTTTTTCTTATTTTGCACAATGAATGAATATTACATACATTGAAAAGCATTCTATTTCATGTCTCCATCTGCTGGTGGGCGGTCACGATAAGAGTATGCATTCATAATATGATGTTAATTCCACTACCAAGGAGACTTGATGATCACTAAAATTAAGAAGGGAAAAAAGTGGATATATCGATATCGGTATCAGTTATCGCCTAAATAAGTTACTACATATCGGCATATTGATATCGACAAAAAACTCAATATTGTGCATCCATGCTTTAAAGTAGCTGTTACCCAACCCTAGTCACAACAGCGTGTAGATGAAGCATTAAGTTCTTTAATTTTACTCATGTAGCTGCTAGTTAGGTTGCAAATCCCACCACGCTACCATGCTACACTGGTGACAGAAAATGAGGAACAGAGTGATACAGGAATATCAGTGCCTATTTATCTTGAAACAGCAACACAAACTACTACGCCATCAGTCACTCTGAACAATAGTGTAACTTCATTACTGTGTCACTCACTCACTCATTAAACTTTCTCATTTTTAGATCTGGCTTCACATGCTGCTGTCCAGCCAAAAAACCCAGCAGAAGAAGACACTGTACATACTGACATTATATGCAGAAACAATCTTTTGAGAGAAAAAAACGAGTCAAGGGAGCAAACTTCCATAAAAAAATGGATTTAGTGCTTGAACAAAGACGGAGTATGCTGCATCCCCTGTGACAATTTTGAGACAAATAAACAGAATATAAAAATGTAACAGATAATACCAAAGTCAAATATATCTCTGGTGAATTATGAGACGTACAGTGCCTCTGGCTGCAGAACACGGAACTAGCTGCCAGCCTGCCACACACTGGAGGACTGCCAGTGGAACATTGAGCCAATTTAAGATTATTACGTCCTGTAAGCTTACATAATTAACATTTAGCATACACATGTTTATTTGTTTGACTGAGAATTTATTGGCCATGTCTTTTGAACTTATGATTTCACAAGATTCTTTTACTCTGTGAAGACTCTCCTCTCGAACTGAAATGAAGTAAGGCAAAAAAAAGAGCAGAGGAGGAAGAAGAGCACATTAAAAGAACATGATGAATACATAAGCACAGCTAATTGCCTTTAATGTCTTCACTGCGGTCAGGACTGTAACTGAAGAGGCGTGATCTGTGTGTGTGTGTGTGTGTGTGTGTGTGTGTGTTGGACTGCGGAGATTGCGAAACTGTGTGGTATGCAAAATGAGAGACGTGGAGCCATAGAGATTGATGGGGACGAGGGGTGATGGAGAGGGAGGCAACACACACATGCACGCACACACACATGCACAGAGAGTGAAAGATGTCCGGGGTGTTGGCAGAAATGTGAGAGGGATGGCGGCTTTAGGAAGCGCTCATCCTTACAATGGTGGCTGATTAACACAGCCTCACCCTGCTGGACGATCAATGACTGACTGGAACTGACTCTGTATTACATCCTTTGAGAATTCAGATTGCAGTGTAACAGTATAAATAGACATTACTTGCATAAATTAGACAGTGTGTGTGTGTGTGTGTGTGTGTGTGTGTGTGTGTGTGTCTTGGCCATCTGGAAAAGACACCTCACTTTCATCTCAATTATTGGACTGACCTCTGCCATTTCTGCCCCTTGGACCTTGGTTCTATTTCTCTTTAAATAACGAATCAACTCTCTTGTCTGGCACCTCTGTAGCTCATTACTTTATTCAAGGCTGACTAGCTGGCACACTCTACATCCCCAATTGATTGGCAGCACTCTCGTTCGGAGCCCCAGAAAGAAATGAAGGGATTATTGACAGAGGAATCTCACTGTAACCCACTGGGAGTGTGCCTGCAGAAGGCAGAGTAAAGTTAAACTTGTGAGAGGGAGATCCGGACAAGATTCACATGCTGTGGGAAGGAGGGGACCCCCGAGAGTTGCTTCTGGTTCTTGCCCATAGTTTATTTAGCAACAAACATCAACTGCATTTCCACTTTTTCGAGCAGTTTTGAGGCCAGACGAGTGCCTCCTCACCGTCTGCACCAACACATACATATGGATTATAATGCGCACACAGGCAATTCCGACCAAATTGTAAAACACATAGTACTACATATTGACCTATTGTGCTTCTATGCATAGAGCTCGAGGTCCTAATGCCCACGCAGCTACACAGCATTGTTTTCACATTAGCTGAAGTTTGTAGAAACATTTAAACAGCATTTGCAAAGTTTATCGCCTCAAAGGTGCAGTGTGTAGGATTTAAGGGGATATACTTGCAGAAATGGAATATAACATGGTGAGTATGTTAACCTTAAATTAAAATTGTGGTGTTTTCGTGACCTCAGAATGAACAGTTTATATCTACATAGGGAGCGGGTCCTCATCTATGGAGATGGCCATGTTGCACCACCATGTTTCTACAGTAGCCCAGAACAGACAAACCAAACACTGGCTCTAGGTAGGAAGAACATAGTTTTACTTTACTCAGTGTTCGTGTCGTTCTAAATCACTGGGTCTGTTTGTTTAGTGGAGGAAGGGACGTCTGCGGATAATTCCACTCCTGCTAAAATCCTCCTGAGCGTCTGGATGTTAAAGGTAGGGTCTGGAGGATTTTCCAGTTGCTGTTTGTAAACACACATTCAAATTCGGCCCCTCCTATCAGGCTCAACTCTCCCGGGTGTACGGAGCCCGGAGGTACGGAAGAAAGCTTCACAGAAGAGGTTCAGGCAAGGCTCGCGCTGGTGCACGCTCGGACATGCTCGGACACGCCCGGGCACAGCACCTGCGCTCTCTCATTGGCTGGGGAAATCTCCGCCCAGAAGCGGTCCGAGCTCACAAAAACATCAAAATACAGTTAAAGGGCAGGAGCTCTGCAAACAGAGTCACCACCACACATGAGTAGAAGCCCATAGGTGATGATTAAGCAGGATTTCATTTGTACATGTCTATATTTTGTTTTGTTTGAAAATCCTCCAGATCCTACCTTTAAGTTATCAGAGAAAAAAGGTGGGCACACATTAGCAGGTCCTTAGTAGTGGCCCGTGTCCAACATGCTAAACAGTGCTGAAGAAACATTGATTTGTAACTTTAAGCTGCTTCATTCAGTGTTTTTTTTTTTTTTTTTTACCAGTTCTAATCATCCAGTCTATTTGTTTTGGGGAGAACGAGACCTCTGAAGATAATTCGGCTCCTGGTTACCGAACACTGAAGGAATTCTAGCCGGGAAAAGTTTCAGCTGGTTGCATTCTGCAATCCTCACCGCTAGCTGCCACTAAATCCCCCTAAATCTTACACACTGTTCCTTTGAATGTTGCAGTTATTATTTTCTGTGACTGAGGTATCGCTCTCTTCAGGGCATATATCTGCAGCTAATACACAAAGCCACCAGTAGCAAGCAATCCTTTCTTCCAGTACGACAGTGGGTCAAACAGGGATTAACTTGTGGCCCATTTCAGCCTCCAGCTTACGATGACCTCCACACTCAACCTGTCCCTTGCTGCTTCCACCCAATAAGCTTTGGCTTAAGACCAATACCCAATCAAGCCTCACAACCGCTCACCAAGTTGGAGGCTTATGACCTTCTTTCGCTCACAGCTATACTTAGAAGAACATGCTTTTGAGGAACTAATGCTGATCTGGCAACCTTATTGTGACCTCTACCCCCTTTTTTCAGCGACTCCCATCTCTGTTTACTCACACTGTTTACTCACTTAAACCAATTACTCAGACTTTCCGTTCATAACCAGCAATTACTGACAACCACTGTTAATTTAGGGAGATTTAACCCACATTCACTCAGAGGGAAAAACACACATCTGATAATGACTCAGACGTTATACATTTTACTTATCTCTTCATATCCTTCATTGCTTTTTTCATCTTCTGCTCAATTCCCTGCCAGATTCAAAAGAAAGCATAAAATGCTCCCATGTCATCATCCACTTCTATTCCATTTCTTCCTCCTGACCTGGCTACCCTGCAGACCTTTTCACCACGTTGCCGGCTTGCTGGCGCCCACGGCTCCATTAAACAAGACAGGTCAATTTAATCAGGCAGTGACATGGTCAGTCCCAGACTACATCTGGTCCTGTTTAAAACCATGGGGCATCAATGCCCCTCGAGGCCCCATTCAGAGGCTTATTAGTGGCACTTTTTGTGAGGGTAATCAAACACAGGTGCTTACCAGCAGCAGCAGAGAACTCCCCCGGGACACGTTTACACTACTGAGGGACTGTGGGTAAGATGGCTAGACGCTTGCTAATAAAGACACACTGTAGAGTGAGCAAGATGCATCAAACAAGACTTAAACGACTAGTTTGACATTTTGGGAAATGTGCTTATGCACTTTTTTTTTTTTTTCAAGAGTCAGATGAGGAGATCTGTACCACTTTAGGTCTGTAGAATAGATATGAAGCCAGCAGCTGGTTAGCTTAGCTTAGCATAAAGACTGGAAACAAGAAGGAAGCAGCTAGCCTGTCCTAGCCTTTGAAATTATAACTTCCAAACAGCAAATTTCTCCTTGCAGATGAAAAAGGAAGAAGTATTTAATTCCATGTTCATGAAAAGAAGATAAATACAAAAACTGTCCTCAAACTGTCTGTGCTCCAAATCAACCTTTATTTAGACTCAGAAAAAGACATCTGTGTGTCAGGTGCATCATGTTTACAGCATAACATTTACATTGAGGCTCAGCCTGATAAATAAATAAATATGTGAAATGAAAATTTTATTTTTAGGCTCCAACTTTGCAGATTTATTAGTAAATTAAATGATTAATTGATTACATATCTGACTGGATCAGGCCCCTGGGATGATTTACAGTGTATGGCTTTTGTGTACAGGGTGGACAAAATTACAGGAACAACACATTAGTGCTGTTATACCTTTTTAAAAGCTCATACTGTTATTTTTTTGAGACTATGTCAGACAAATGTTTAGAGCTGTTATTTTTATCATTGATTAATCTGCCCATTATTTTCTTAATTAATTGGTCAGAAACATGTACTGTGAATCTTCCGGGAACCCAAGGTCGGTCCTGTCTTCAAATGGTATGTTTAATCCAAGTAGGAACCTCCTAAACCAAAAATTGAAGCCAGTGCAGTAGTTCCTTAAATGACCACTTGAGGCTGGCTCCAGAAGCAAGTCAATCCCCATAAACCCCATGTTAAAGTGCCTAACTTTACAACAGAAAAAAAAAACATGTTTACAGGCAGTTAAAAAAACCATGTCTTGGTTTCTATAGCTAATTTCCCCGTTAATTACAACTGTGTGAGGGTGGAATTTTTAAATAGCTTGCCTGTTTAAATGTTGTTAAGTCTTAACAAATATGAGTAATTAAGGGCATGGCTGCTATGATGTTGGTTAGGTAATGTAACCATCAGTGGTTTAGTGGAGGGTATACACCGGTATACGGGGTATACCCACCTCTTCTTCTGTCCATTTACAGTACACCCACCTATCAGCAAAAAGCGATTGCAATACATAGGAGAGTATACCTACTTTCTCCTCTGTCAACTACAGATCTACCTGTATGCCCACTTCATCAAGTACCACTACACTACTTGTAACCATAGCGAAACCCCAGATTTGCAGAGTATAGGCGTAGCCGTAGCTGTCATTATTTGAGTGTATTTTTAGTTCATAAACGTTAATTGTAATAGTTTGGCTGCCTTAAAAAGACTTGTTCAGTGTTTGGTTGTATTAAAAGACCTTCTACAGAGTTGACATTCAGTTTTTCCAGTAAGTACATTTTCTTTTAATGGTTTAATAGCCAAAAAACAGTATTAGCATAACTCTAAGTGCACCATGCTAACCAAGCTAGCAGCTAGCGTCAGGGTTATCTCCACCCTTAAGTCCAATTATGGTCACTTCTGGCTCCAAAAATCCAAGATGGCGACGGCCAAAATGCCAAACTCAAGGCTTCAAAACGGGAGTCCATAAAACAATAGGTGATGTCACTGTAGCTGCGCTCATTATTTTATACAGTCTACAGTTTTATACAACCAACAGTACAAAAATCAAAAGCTACTTAGTTAATTATCATGTATGACAAAGAAAACACCTAAGAAATGTGAAACCTACAAACGTTTGTTTTATTCTAATAAATTACTGAAACAACTATTTAATTATCAAAACTGTTCCTAATTAATTTTCTGTCGATCCTCTACTCAATTAATTGACTAATCATTGCAGCTCTACAAATGTTGATTCCAGTCTTTTATAATCTTCCAAACTGTAAGCTGCTGTATTGGGTAACAATTACATCATAATGTGTTCCTGTCATTTTGTCAGCCCATCTATCCTCTAGCACAATATGCATGTGCACATACATTGTGGAAGAACAAGGACTAAAGCATCAGTCAAAGTCTGTCAGTCTGCTGTAAAAAATTTGTCCAACAAAGAGTAATATACCTCTCAATGTCAAATCTGACTTGAGGTGAAATACTAATTTTAACTGTGTGGGCTGTAAGTAGTCCTGCACTAAATCATGCTGTAAAAAGGCCTATAAAGGCAGATGGGAGGCGGCAGTAGAGGAGTGAAAAGAAAGACATATCTGTCTTCCTTTATATCTAAAGGAGGACAGGGAACACATTGTTAAGCCAACCATATGGTTTATCTAGCAAACTCGGGCATATAGCTTTAGTATAATGGGTCATATCTGCTACGTTGACAAAAAGCGCAGAGTTACTGCCGCGACGCCGTGCTGTCTTATTCAAGCTCTTTCTGCTCGCGTTATGAATGACAGATGGACAAACTGACTGACTGACAGCCACTGCACAGTGCCAGACTGTGAATGCTTTCTCAGCCTGAGCGTACAGATAAAAGCCACAGCCCACATCACTTCTCTGTCACTCACGGTTTCATAGGCTAGACACACATACAGGGCTTAGTGAGAGGGACCTGCATGGTGACTGGCCGTCTGGATCACTCTCAGTTAGAGCTCTGATCCTACATGAACACGCACAGTTTCTGTCCAAGCCCTCACCGAGTCCAAACCACAGCAGCAGTTTTGGGCCGGGGCCCAGTTAAAAACCTGAATCTGTAGTGAAAAAAAACTGTATTATATTAAATTTTATGTATTTTTTACTGTTAAAACATTTATTACAAGTTTAGGGCTGACGTGTGTCCTGGCACCACTTTTCCTTTTCTTCCTTATGCAGACTGGTTCGGAAATATGGTTTCAAGTTATCATGGTAGACGAGACTACACTATTTTTGTTCTTCTTCTTATCGTACTATTATTGTTACTCTTATCAATTACAATTGCCTTTAAAGGGATTAAAACAGAAGGGTTTCTTTGGTTGAACAAATGCTTTATCATAAATGAAACTTACAACTTCCAGTAGCATATTTTTCAATACTGTAGACAAGCAAATGTACACCGTCAATGATCACATCATGATAAACCTTGAAACCAGTCTACACCTGCTTATAGAATCCATCCTGTACATGTGCTGGGATGCATCGTCATTGATGTATCCCGGGGTCAGTGGGTGTTTTGGGTCTTTCCAAACATCAGACACCCTCACCCAGGCGACCCAGCCAGGGGTGATCAGTCCCCGGCTTGCATCCCAGCAGCAGTTAACCACAGTGCTGCCCTCCTCAGCCAGAGCTGCCTAGTGACTCTCTTTGCGGCACTGATGATATTCTTGATGGCCCTCTTCTTAGCCAGCCCCACTATTGCGAGGAACAGGTACAGGTACTGAGAAACCGCACTGCAAAGCCCAGACATCCCACCTCTACTGGCTCTCTACTCTACCTCTACTAGGTGTTCCAGCCCTGCCTCCTGCTCCGTCAGCTCCTGGTACCTGGCAAACCTATCAGTGCATCGAGTGCGCAACGGGATGTGGCATGCAGGCGGTGATCACCGCTCTTCGCTGCATGTTACCACGTCTTTCCCACTGCTGGGGAGGCAGAAGCAAACACAGCCAACCAAGTCCACTTGCAGCCACCGCCACTTTCCCTCTCTCAGTCGCAGTGTCCTCTCTTTCTCTCTCTTTCCCTCTTGATTCAGTCCATTAAAAATCCTGTCATTTACACACGAGAACTGCCAGTTTCATTAAAAAACACCAACAGTAAATTGGTGGGAACCCGGCCTGATTCAAGCCCAGGGAATGATGAGAAATTACAGCCCGACCCAGCCCGAACCCTGCAGGTTGGATCCAGCAGAGAATCAGAGCTCTACTGTGAGTTAACGCTGGGACTAGTACAAGAGGTAAAACAGGGTGAAGGTGTGTCCAGGTGTACAAGTGCGGTCTGCCGGCACAAAAAGAGCGAACAAATTCATTTACAAGTTTGTTGACATTTCTGCTTCCCACAAAGCTGTGCATGATAAACCAGAGAGAAAAGGTCAATTTACATTCACTCAGTTAATTTTGGCCTTTTTAAAACGACGCTCTGTGGCTGTCACATCACAGCCGAGCTGCTGTATCCTAAACAGGCGTTGTGGTAAACAGAAACACAGATTAACATAACAAGACAATCAAGGGAAGCATTCCAGTGTGAAGGTGAGAAGAAGTTCTATTAGGAGGCAACAAATAAGCAGCACATGAAGCGCTCATCCCTATAAACTTGGATGAATTCAATCAATTTACATTTTACAAGGCCATTACAGGCGCCGGTTTAATTGTGTGGAGATGCGCAGCTATGAGCCTTGGCAAGGTCGCCATAGCAATGAATATAAGGCCACCACGGCAATGAGCTGTATGTCTCACCTCTAATTATATGCTGAAGAGCTGTGTTATTCCTATGTGGTGGTGCTTAGAGTTTTAATAGAACTCATTTCCTGACACTGGCAATGGCTGACTGATTGTTTTTTGACTCGTGCCAAACAAATGACTTCAATGTAAATTAAAAATAAATGCTACGCCACTCAGGCCAATAAAATGACTCACCTCTGCGAACTGCAGCCTGCTGAATGTGCTGCTGGGAGGGGTGGTTAGCTTGAAGTTCTTCTTGGGTGCCACCCAGGTCTCCATGGTCTCCAGCTTGCTCGTTGCCAGATTGGTAGCATGGTGTTTGACCAGGTAGCCCTGGAACTGGTCTGACTGGAAGTAGAGATGCACTGACACTGGGTGGCCCATGGGGAAGTACCTGGCAGAACACGGAGAGAGCGAGGATCCATTAGCAAACCTGATAAGTGCTGACCTACCTGCTGTGCAACCTCTCGGGGCCAACAGTGTAAGAGGAGGAGGATATCTAGATTCATCTGGATAACGTCTGGAAGGAACCGGCCTTGGACATGCTAATGTGGCTGGATGCTAATGCGTGCTCGCAGTGAAGGTTAGTAGGGAGTCAATGTGCTCTGTGTGATTGTGTGACATGGTGGACATTAATTCAATGACCTTTAGCAGAAAACCAATTGGTCAAAGACATGTGTGGACCATGCTGATAATTCTCATTAAGCACTGCTTGTTGGTTATGAAGCCCACGGTTGGATAACCAGGACTTTCTTTCTTTCTTTTTTGTTTTTTTTTGATAACTACTTGATTTGATTTTTAAATAGAAATTTTTAAATCTGCCTATGTACAAAATACATGGATAATTATTACAATTTTAGCATCTAATTATTAAAAATGCTGGAGTGAAACAGTGAGGAAGTAACAACAGATCTATTTCAGCAAGGAAACCAAGAAAAAAATAGAAACTCTCCTGTTTTAAACAACCTTCATAGCCGTTTAAGTAAAGATTACTGCATTTACAAGTAAATGGTAAATGGAACTGCACTCAAAGCACTTTTAACACTGCATGTCACATTTACCCATTTACACACACATTCACACAGTGATGGCCAAGGCTACCGCTCAATGTGTCACCTGCTACTCAGCTTAAACACACTCATACATGGATGGAACAGCCTTCGAGAGCAATTTGGGGGTTAATATCTTGATCAAGGAATCTTTGATATGCAGACTCGAGGAGCGGGTGATTGAACCACAGATTTTTTTGATTAGATCCTGAGCTAGGTCCAGTGTAGATTTCAGAGTTTACAAGGTGCACCCGAATGCAGGATGATTTCCCTTTTGCTGTGTGAGTGTCAAATACATCTCCAACACAGACAGATAGTAGAGGACAAAAGCAGTACGACTGTAGATGACACCACAACACGGTAAAGACTCTAAGCATAGTTTGTCTGTTTTGGTACAAACATTTACCCCCCAGTGTGACAGATAGCTTTACGGGGCGATCACACCTACAAGGAGCGCTAGAAATGAGACGCCAGTAAAACAATTGATTCCGTATGATACGGGGCGTCGGACTGGTTTTCAAGCATTTTTTATGATGATTTTTTTTATGATTTCTGGTGTCTTTTTAGACACGCGTTTGTAGACGCTGAAAGTTGAAATAATCTCAACTTTTGGGCGTCAGACGCCAGTAGCACCATAGCTCCGTCTTGGGTCCATTTTCAATGTTTTGATCGCCCGGTTGCGCATGCACCCCCGCTCTACAGGCGCTCCTCGTAAGGAGAAAGGGCGTTTCAGGCATTTCAAGCGTCTTTGAAGCGTCCGCGTTTCTAGCGCCACCTGTAGGTGTGATCGGCCCTTTACTCGCTATACAGAAAATCTGCCCACATTTAACGCATGGCGGGTGTTAGTTTCAGTCCCTGTTCAGCCTCCATTTTTACAATACAGGGAACAGTATGGCGCCCACTTCCTGTACAAATTCTTGGTTTACAGCCAAACAGTGCACTAAAACAGGGGTTCCCAACTGGTGGGTTGCGGTTCCATTCTTAATGGACCACTGTCAAGTTTGTAAAAAACACTTTATTTTTGAAGGGCAGTGAATTTCCAGCACAAGCTTTTATTTTAAAGTGTCGTGTCCTGTTGTAGAGTGAGTAAATGACAGACAGCTATGTAACAGAGAGAGCAAACTAGCTCGACGACATGGCCAACCACAAGTATGATGCTTAATTCATTTAACTTTATGGACCTTGAACTAATGACTAAAGAGAAATCTGGACCCTGTGGCTGCACCAGTTGGGAACCACTGCACTTGCTTCTGAAGACAATAAAGGAAAAGAAAAACAGGCAGTATAGTAACAATTTTGGTTTAATTTGATCAGCACTGCCTTGTTTTACCGGAGTTCGGTCTGAGTTTAAGAGAGAGGGGTAGCACTCTCTCTCAATCCGCCTCTATACCCTTTGTGTCTGTCGATTTGAGATAAGAGATGATCACGCAGATCTGTATAACATGGAGGGAAATTTACCACAGTTCATTTACGCATACAACCCACTTTGTTATGATACAAAACTGATTGACATCAGCAAAGTATCCCTTTAATAAACTGTTTTTATGGTTGTACATAACTGTTGCAGTAGATCAAAGATAAATAATGGACAAGTGAACATTTTATTAAAGCCCGAGTACCTCTAACTAAGTTAATAACAAGCTCCTTCTCTGCTAATTATTGCTTTGCTGTGTGCTGGATGTTTCGACATGTGCTCCGGTTCTGAAGTGGAAATGATGGTTAAAGAAGACATGTGACAGTCGAGACCGCAGCGTTCTGCTTGCCACAGAAAATTACAGAATAGTCATGGGCTGTATTGGCAGCAGATTCAGATTAGTCAGAGCTCTGAACACACACAGACAATCCAACTAAACACATTACAAGTCTGTGTAAAACAAAGTTGAACTGGGTCATCGAGTCAGCTGAAGCCGAGCGAAGGTCTTGCCCCTCTGATTAGTCTGTTGTTTGTTTGTGCGTCGCCTCATACGTGGCAGAGGGCCGGGGCCCTCGGGGGCAGCCAGCCCGAGTGACTTCTGGAAAAACTAAAAAGGGGCCAGGGTGGGCACTGCTGGGGAACGCTCCACAGCTGCTCTCTGACTCCTTCGCGCCCAGATTTCTCATCCTTCGTCTCTTCTGCTTCCTTGAGTTCGTCTTTATTCTCCCTCTTTTGCACACACACACAGATTAACACACACACTGTCCCTCCCTGCTCCCCAGTGCCCGTGGCCTCATCAGTATTCCACTAAAGGACCAGGAGTCAACCCGTCCCGGTAAATGCTACCCTGACAAGCAGAACAGCAAATATTTACACCCACAAGGATAGCAGAGCACACTCCCTCCCCTCCTCCTCCCTTTTCCCTCTGTCTTTCTCCCTTTTCTCCTCGTCTCTGTTTTCCCATCTGCCATCCCCTCCACACTCCTCTCCTCTCTTCTCCTCCTTTCATCCTGCTTTCTGTCCTCGTCCCTCGGTTCTCGTTCCCTCTGCCCCTGTCTTTCCCCAAAAGAGATGTGGCTGCCAGTGTGAGAGGCGGTGAGAAAGGGTCGGGCGTAGCCTGGCCTGCACAGAAGCTCCATTCAGGCTTTTACTCCACAGTCTCTCCAATCCAGTCACAGCGGGCTGCTAAAAGAGCCAAATCCGTCTCTGTGGCCGTTTCCTCTCTCCTGCTGCAGTCTCAATCTGAGGCTGACCCATCCGTTTGTTTGGAGCATGTTTTTACATGCATGCAAAATATGTGGCCACACCCAAGCCATAATTCTCACATATATTGGAGGGGAAACATCATTCCCTATATTCAAATATACTCAAAATGAACCCATAATCAATAACAAGTGTAATCTTAATAATATATAAACTTAAACTACTTAATTACTATTACTATCAACACTATTGTTAAACTCATTATTACTACCCATTCTAGTATTACGGTGTACTTCAGTTCTGCATGTAGTTTGTCCATGTGGTGTTGCCGTACCACAGCAAAGGCCTTTGCTCAGCTGTTGTGGTTACACTCAAACATTCTCTACAACAAAAGACGATGCATCACAAGCTGCGCCAATGTTATGAAATGGTGTATACTTCAGGTCTCCTTTGCTGCTTGTTTTTATCTCCTAGCTTAAAATCTGATATCAACCCAGCGCAAGATCATATCAGTCTTACAATGTTGTCTTTGCCCCCTCTAAAAACAGCTAAATATTAATGGTTATAGTGTTATTACCTAAAGAAACACAAGTTTTATTTCAGTTTTAACTTTTAATTCATGGTTTTACGCATCAGTCTATGTAGGATTTCTGTTTATGCAGTTGGAAAGTGACGTCAGCAGCACTGCAGTGACCGACTCCCAATGCAGAGAAGAGAGTCTGTGTTGCCAGATCTTGCAAAAAGACAGGACTCGAACATAGTTAATTTTCTCCTGCTCTGTCTGTCCTAAAACAACTGCTATTTCAGTATCAAAACGATATGTGATAATCAATATGTGGCTTGTAAAAAGTGTAAAAATTTAATTTGGTGACTATAGGGCAAAAGAACTAGTCATAATCTGTGCTCATATTTACTGTCCTCATTGGAATGAACAGACTCAGAACTGCCATTTGTCTTCTAAAGGGGCGGGGCATCGGCGAAACCCACGTGACACAGATACAGGAAATTAATCTAAAGTGAGCCATCTCGGTTTATCAGTGTTCTCTGGTACAATAACTATCAACCACTGTGTTGTCTCTGTATTTTATTACTTTCACATGGATCAAAAGTGGAAAACTAGAATGTAATATGTGCATGACAGTATGCAGGCTATATTGCTGTCGACTGCGAGCATGTCATAAAAATATCATAAAAAGTCATAGTACAACATGTCATTAAAGATGACATATAATATATCATAAAATGTCGTTAAGAGGTAATTTAAAAAAGTCATGGTATAGTTTGTCATAATAACGTCATAATGTGTACACCCTTACACACAAATGGCGCTCACTAAAACCCCTGATCTGAGATATATGTTTTAAAATGCCCTAAAAAGGTCAGTTTAGCTGTTAAGTTTCTATTAGCGTCTCCTGGGGGGAAATGCAACCTTGGCACCCCTCGAGTGTTGGGTCGCAGAAAGTGTACGTTAAAAATGGTCCCCCCCTTTGTTAACAGGTGATTATGGCCTTTGGCCACACACACACTTTACTTTGGACTTCAGACCAGGACTTGGATACGAAATAAGTTCACAAAGTGACAAATCTGCTGCAACTTCGTACCTTGATCGGTTTAATTACCTGACTTGATCAGTAAAATTACAGATCAATAAAACACAAATGATGCCACACCAGACAGGCCTTGTATGAGCATGCCACACACATATACACACACAGTGTATTTAATGATTAGACCTATAAACCAGAGTGCGGCTGAATTAAAAGAAAATCATGAGGCTCATTTTACCTTTTATTTCTCCTTTTTTTCCAGCAAGATTTTAACGATGCCTCACTGCAGCTGTGACTCATCTCACATTATTTAGTTGCAAGTTCTTGGTTTTTTGCTCACAAACTTCATCATCTAATATCACACACTTATCTTGCAACACATTAGCAATGCCTTTTTGTCTGTATGTCACACCCAGGATTATGAGAACTGTATTATTATTAATGTCTTCTGCCCAGTTGTGCTGCAGTGATTAATTCATGACAGAACATGTCATCGAGCAGGCGGGACCGGTGCGGCCGTCTGGCACTGTGTTAAATAATGACATCCAATTAAACATTGGAAAATGTTTATGACAACATTATATGACAATAATACATAACATGGATATGTTAGTTTAGTTTGTGCTTTTCATGTTTTGCCATTACGTTCAAGTCACAGAGCATCTGACTTTAGGAAAAATATAAAATTGAACTTCATTTGCAGTTGCCCTGATGGTATTCTCAGAACTCTTAAAGTCGGGGCAAAGTAAAATCTGAGGTTTACATCGTAACACATTATGTTAGAAAACACTTGTTGAAAACACTGGGAACTACACAGCACTTAACTGTAGACTATTAAACTGTTTTTCACCATTTTTGTGTCCAGGATTATTTGGGCAGGGCAAAAAGCCTGGTTGATGACACAATGAAGCAACCCTTAGCATAAACCCCGCCCCTACACCATTCTTTGCAGTTTGAGAAAAATAAGGTTGACTTTCGGGCAGGTNTTTCACCATTTTTGTGTCCAGGATTATTTGGGCAGGGCAAAAAGCCTGGTTGATGACACAGTGAAGCAACCCTTAGCATAAACCCCGCCCCTACACCATTCTTTGCAGTTTGAAAAAAATAAGGTTGACTTTCGGGCAGGTCAGTGTCCTCTGGCTCTGAATTTGATTCTGGCTCAGGTGGCTAAAACATAAATGGCTGCACAAGGCCAACAAAGCTGCTAGATGACACATCCATTGTAGCGCTACAATTCAAAGAGGCTGCAACTTTTCTAAAAGTGGGCGTGGCTTCAGCACATTCAGCAGACACACACCCAGCATCTCAGAGCAAAGAATCCTGCCTATTTTTTTCATTACTTTGAAACATAATTTTATATACTTGGCGGCTTTCTTAATCATTCCAATTTGGCTGGGTGCTTAATAACACATTTTTCTGTGGTGTGACAAACATTTATTTTTGGTTTTGGACTCTTTTTAACCTGTTTTCTCAAGTTATGATTGTTTTTCCTTACCCTTAGATAACATAACATATTGGAAAGAAGCGTTGATATTTACTGATATAATATATACTCATTTTTATTTAAATGTACCAATGAAGAGACAGCTCAGCTTCAGGAACGGGTTAAAAATCGTTTGTAACTGTGCAGCACATGGAATATTTTTTGGATGCAGGTATTAGTCCTGCTGTGCTACTGGTCATTTCCAAAAAGCTGGCACATGGCACCTAAATCATTCTTTTTTATCATGAACCCGCCTTTTCATCTGTGTTCACTTAGCGTCATCCCAAATAAAATGCAATAAAAGAATTTGGACACAGCTCCATAAAAAAACACCTGTTAAACAGCTTTGCCAGCACTCCGACACCTCATAGACTTTATCCTGACTTGCAGTTTGCATACGAGGACTTGAGACTTAAAGTCCCTCTCCGCTCAAAGACGTGTTTTTCTTCTGCTTATGTTTTCCTAAAATGTCTGACCTTGACTACACTGACTTGTATCTGTGCAAAGTTTGTCACCAGAGAGGTGTTTTCACATTCCTTTACTGACGGGGAGGATGTCTGTGCACTGCACTAAAAACTAAGATTCAAATGTATGCTGAGTAGAGACGGTTTAGAGACCCGCCTTCAAAGACAAAAACACATAAACATGCATGTATGTGACCACCTTCGTCTGCTCTCGCTCTGTCTTCTAACAGATGCATGAGTAGAAACAGCTGTAGCCGATAGATGGTTTTGAGGTTTAAACAGATGGAAACATGCTTCCTTTCTCTGCTCAGCATTACCCGCAGGACTTTACAGAACACCCACAATGCAGCGGGGTGGGAGGCATGCGGGTGGCACTGGAGCAAACCATCTCAGCTGACATGAGGCGATTGCTTTCACGTTGCCTCGTAGATTTCCTCCACAGCAGTGAGTGACTTTGCACTCAAAGATCCCATCAGTCAGTTTCCCTGATGATTTCTAAAACTTTCCTGGTTGGAACAATATGAATCGGCAGCTTGGATGACTACCAACAAAAACAGCAGCAGATCCAATCACAGCGTGTCTCCATATCTTGTTGTAACAACTGCTTTGCTTCAAGCTGTGCTCCGTATATCTTCTGTTATCCTGTCTCATGTGAAGTCATCCTAATGTTTGCCGATGTCATTAAAATGAGCATAAAGATGTCATCTCGATGTCTGCTGCAATCTTAGGTGTCGCGTTTGTTGTTTTCCCTTTTGTTTTGAGGTAAGATGCTTTTTATGAGCGACACAGCGCTTTCTCTCACACGTACACAAATTAGCAATTTACACCTCTGCTTTCTGCTCTGAATCAGCATATTTAATTTGTCACTGTTTTTTAATCACGTTGCGTCTGGGTTTCATCGCTGTGCAGAGAAACTAAAGGAAAGCTAACCTAAAATGCTCCTACACCAGATGCTACTGAGAACATATGCTGCTGAAAACCCTGACTGAAGTACACGAAGCTTAAATGTTCCATTTGGCCATTAAATATGAAAGCACAGTGTGGTTTTCCCTCTCCACTTAAACCACATACTGTATGTTAACAGCACTGGAATTCATACATTTCCACTAATAATAAACTGGCCTGAAGGGACAGCTTTCAATGCTGTGACCCATATAGCCTCATTATCTCCGGGATAAATTGACTGAGTGTCGTATCATGTTACACAATGAACAGCATTACCCAGAGTTCCCAGTTGCTGATTGGAACTATTCATTGTTATCCTATTTCCATGAGGGAGACGATGCATCAACAGAAACACAAAAGCATTTTATGTGCAGCATGCTGTGGGTTTTCATACAAACACAGGTGTGGCTGGCTTTTGAGAGTAAAGTGCACCTGTGGATGTCGGCGCAGGTGTGTCATGATGTGATAAGTGGTGATGTATTTGCATAGAGGCTGACCTGCAGCTGTGATCCTTTGGGTTCCCCTGCAGCGAGGCGGCGGCTCTGGCCAGGCCCAGCCGCGAGAAGGAGTGGAAGTACGTGAGCCGCGTGTCCGACAGACTGGCCACGCCGTCCGGCTCATCATACACGTTCTCCCAGTACGAGTTCAGGCCCGGCGTTCCCTGGGGCAACGGTCCAAACAGGTAGGCATCCAGCTGGTTCACTATCTCCTGGTTCACGCTGGCTTCAAACTTCCTGGCAAAGAAGGTGGGCCGCACCGTTTGCTGCACAGGGAGGGGAACATAACAGCAAAGCAGGGAGGGAAGAGATAAAGAGAAGAAAAAAGGAGAAGATTAGGAAATGGTGGTGTGCCAGGATGGCAGGGGAACAAATACGATGTGTTAGATGTGTGTGGAAGTGTCGTGTGGGCAGAGAGAAGAAAGAGCAGATAGAACAGAGGGTGCAGAAGGTAGCAGATAAAAAGGAGGTCAATATTTTCTTTATGGAAATGTGAATGAATTATTACATATATTAAATTAAAATGACTCTCTCCTTAGTCTCTCTTTTTTATTCATTTGCAGAACAAATGGTCTGTATGCATTAAAACTTCTGTCGTCTATGTCATTGGTTCCCAACCTGGGGGTCAGGACTGGGGCTGGGCAATTTCTCGATAGATCAATCTGTGATATTTAACCTAGATGTCAACTTAGATTTTAGATATTGTAATATAGTAATAAGTATTTTCCTGGTTTTAAAGGCTGTATTACAGCCTTTTACAACTCTATTATTTGCCGTTACCCACTTAGTCATTATTAATCAAAAATCTCATTGTGTAAACATGTTGTGAAGCACTCACAGTCATATTAGGTATCTAATATTTAGATATTGACTTTCTCCATATCACCCAACCCTAGTCCATGTTGCAAAATTAATTTGAGGGATTTTAAGGTGCCTGAAAGAGTGCTCTACCCCTCACTATGGACTCACTATTTCTGATTCCAGTCATCGTCCTGGTGCCTACATTACCCACAATACAACTCTACTGCCAACAGTTCAGTCACAGATTCTCGTGGGCTACGCTGTAGCTGCATGTTGTGGTAGCCACAAGCAGAGATGAGGAGCGGGCTACAGAGGTCTTGTGAGGTAACTTCTGTCTAACTATAGTGACATCATTAGAGGTCATTTATCAGACTTTGTGCAGCTCCCTCTGGAGCCACAAAAGGCTTTATACAACTTAATTCACATAACAAGTTAGTTTGGACCCTCCGAGACCTGTTAAGGGAAAAATCGGGGCAGTTCCTCTTTAAAAGGTCAGTTCACCCCTAAATCAAAAACACAAATTGTTTTCCTCTTTCCTGTAGTGCCATTTATAAATCTAGATTGTTTTTGGTGTGAGCTGCTGAGTGTTGGAGATATCAGCTGTAGAGAGTCTGCCTTCTCTCCAATATAATGGGACTAGATGGCACTTGGCTTGTGGTGCTCAAAGTACCAAAATAAAAATAAAAAAAGCATTTGAAAAACTCAACAGATGTCGATGTCTCTTTCCAAAAATCATGACCTGGTTACTCAGATAATTCACAGACTTTGTTGTGAGCTAAAACACAACTAATTTGATAATACATTATTAAGTTTGGGTTATTTTTTGACGAAAAAAGTCACATTTCTCTGATCCCAGCTTCTTAAATGTGAATATTTTCTGCTTTCTTTACACCTATACAACAGTAATCTGACTATCTTTGGGTTGAGGATGTCGTCTTGGGCTTTGAGAAACAGTGATTGACATTTTTCACCATTTTATGACATTTTATAGACCAAAAAACTAATGTATTGGAAAGCTGGGAACGTTATTCGTCGAAACAGTGCACTCACTATAATATTTGAATCAACAAGGGAGCTACACATCTTAAATACCCTGCACACTGGATAGGGAAACATCTGTACTACAGTTTACACTTTATGAACTAAATCGTTAAAAAACACACAACAAAACAAGACCTTTATTGATTTAGAAAGACTTGATGCTATCTCAGATGTCAAAGGAAGAACAGGAGGAGAAAATAAGTTATCTACTGACAGAGGTCTAAATGCAACTATTGATAAAAGGATTCTGGGTGCTTTGATGGAGCAACTGTGTCAGAAAGCCTCGTTACAGGAATTATTATTAAGAGAGATAAGGAGACAGCTCACACGTCTCATAAGCATCTGTGTGTAAATCGATACAGCAGCTGTACGGCTCTCTCAGTACGGTCCATCTCTGTATTTATCCATCCATTCATCACCTCTTTTCTCAACACTTCTTTGTATTTGTCACTGTCTGGCCTCCTCCACTCCACCCATGTCTTTCTCACCCTTGCTGTTACTTGTGTGTTTGATGGTGCATCATGAAATCTGCCGCCTCCACAGCTTGGCCTACACACAAAGACATCTTTTCAGTCCCAGACACAAAACTATTTGCTGATACCCAGCACCAAACACCTCGGTGCAACCTGCTTAAAAAAAAGTAGGAGACCTAATCAAGAAAACTCTTTCTCACGCCGGAGTGACGGCTGTGGGATGTCGGTGTGGCTTCACACTGCACCAGATGATGCATTAACCCTCTGTGATCGGCTGCAGATATCAAATGAAACACCAAGGGAGGGAGGCTTTTACACATATCCGGATTTTGTGCGTTGTGACATGCCCTCGGTGCAGCCGGCTGAAAGTACAGACCTGTCACAGCCTGTCTTTCCAACACACTTCCCAAATGCACCTCATTCTCAAACACATTACTAAACAATGATGCACTAAGACAAAAGGCACATCACCACTCTCCCTCTTCAGGACAGCCCCCTCTCCTGGCGAGTGCACTTCAAAATCACTGTGCGGGGGAACTCGACAGTTCTACCTTGAATTACTCGTCTCATCTGCAAACCAAATTGAAGCCTACTTCACTTGTCTGTATCTTCCCCAGTGCCAGGGTTCAAAGGGAAACTCGGATCGTGCACTCAATGGGATATTAAGTCCTATTAATACCGGGGGCCTGGCTGGCTTTTGGAAAGGCTGCTTTGTTCCCAAGGTTGGACTTCACTGATACCAGGGTGCCAACCAGACCCAGCGGCAGTGCCAAGGACCCGCGGTAATGTGTTGGCACTGAACTGCCAGAGACTGAGGCGAGACAGACGGCAGACGGGGTCTGGCGAAGGGAGAACTGAGGTCAGCTTTGACTGGTGTGTGAAGGACAGGAGAGACAAAGTGAGTCACGGCACTTAAAGGATATGACTCAAAGTGATATTTAACTGTGGCAGAACGTTTTCACTTTGTACCGCAGCTTTTACTTTTTCGGAGCACATTAAAAGTCAAACTGCGATGCTGATTTTCTCTGGGGTCCTGGAGTCACTGCCACTCATTCACTTTCATTTTGAAAAGCTAACTAACCCCCCTCTCCCCTTCATACTCAAGGCAAAGAGGATCTAATTACTATTACATTTTTTCCCCCCTCTCAGGGTCACACTAATCGAGACATAATTTTGCACATATTGATTGTGAAAGCTGTGGGAATGGACTAGATGCAAAGAGTGGGAGGACAAACCTTGAGGCCACAGAATGTAGAGATTGACTGCTGCTGATTTCCCATGACAAGCTGAGGTGTGAGCGCTGCAAACATCCGCTGAAAGTGATGTAATCTTTTCATTTAAATGTTTGCATGTTTACAGGTTTATCTGGTGTCTCTGATTGCTTGAGGATACAGCCTTTCATCTGAGATAAAAGCACACTATGTTCTGCTGTTAGGATTCTCTCAATCAAAACAACAACAAAAAACCGGAGCAATGCCGTCATTGCAGTCAGTTTCTCCCTGCAAGGATTCCTTCAGTGTTGATTGTTCGGGAGGTTTTTACCGGGAGAATTATCTGCAGAGGTCTCTGTCTGTCTAAAACAAACCAGGTGATTTTAAACCAGTATAAACACTGAATAAAGCAGATTTATGCTGAAAATCAGTGTTTCTCCAATGCTGTCTGGCTGCTAGCCCAGCTCCTGCTAATGTGTGCTCACCTTTTGGTAAATTAAAATCCAGATGTTCAGAAGGTTTTTAATGGGAGCCGAATTATCTGCAGAGATCTATTTCTCTCCAAAACAAACAGACCTGGTGATTCAAAATACTACAAACAACGAATAAAGCCGTTTCATTTTAAAAATCAGTGTTTCTCTAATGTTGTTCTGCACAGCAGGGGCTGGAGCCAAGTTGCCACTGACGTTTGCTCAGCTTGTTTCTCTGATAACTGAAAATCCAGACATCTGATGACTTAAAGTCCTTCACCTGGTTAAAATATTACTAAAAATGATCTAGATAAAAAGTCAATTTATGACCCTGATGCATATGAGAACACTCAACAAAATATAAAACATTGGTGTGGTTGTTTTTAGACATATTAAATGCAGAAAAGTTACTTGAATCTTTAAGCCTGGGGCCTGTTTCTATCAAACTACTAACAGAGAAATTTAGGATTTTAAAGACTGAAGAAAGTAAAAATGGTTTACTTTTACTGATACTCACAGATGTCAGAATAAAGGCTATTGATTTAATTTATTTTGACATAAAAATGCTGTTAAATCTACCTTGAATGTTTATCTGTAGTTCTCCCAAGTAAATCTAAAATCTGATTCTTTTTTCACCAGTCTTTGAGCACAACCTTCAAAGCGTGCCACATCGTATTTTATTCCTTATATTCCACTCCTTTTTTGCATTCCTAAGGGGCTCAGATAACATGACTATCATATATTGCTTGTCTGCATTTGTCACACTATTTTTTTCTAATACACATGCATCATACTCTCTTTAATGTTCCGGTCAAATTCCCTGTAGTTTCATCCCTACAATTCGGAGGCTACTTGTTGCCGCCATCACGTGCTGAAAGCTACTGGAACTACTAGAATGAACAATATAGCACATGTCGGGCAAACACATGTGTCTGCCTTGAATATACATGTGATTAATCATATGATCACTTAAGAGTTCCTCTTAAAGGTTCCTCCTGCACTTTACTGTCTGTACAAGTTACTCAATAAATGTCTTTGTCTCCACTTTATTGAAGATAAGTGAAGAGTGTATGTCGGCTCTTTGAAACAGTCCTCTATTGCAACCTTATATGTAATGTGTTACATTTTATGTGCACATACGTCTTGTCCATTTTCCTAGTATTTAACATAATGTTCTTATGTAGTCCTGAGAAAAAAAAAACAATTTCTTAATTTCACTGAAAACTGCAGTCCAGTCGTCCTTGGTTGGAGGGTTTGCCTGCAGCTTTTTCTGTGCGATGACTTTCTTGCTCGTATTTCAAGGAGATATTTAACCTGCGCCATAAGTTTATCATGCATTTTGCTCCTGGTGTTATTCAACAGAAGAGCAATTAACTTCGATTCTAAAAATGTAAAGGACCCACAAAAAATTTGAAGATACCCGACACTGCCTTCAGCATTCACTTGTTCCTCCAGAACCTTTGTATAAATCAATTTAAGAGTTCTTAGATAATTCAGAGGTGTGATTCTTGATAAATATGGGCCCTGCCCTACCAGCGCCTCAGGCTCTGCTTTGGGCCACTTGATTAATCAAAGACGGTTGCCAAACAAAAAGACATTTCCTCCTTATAATTGTTGTGTGTTAAAGACCTGCATGGGGCTGTTTTCTTAAGGCTTTGACACATCAAACCAGCATTAAGGAACTAGTGTTGACAAAGGCCGACTGTTGCCTGCACTCCAACACACTTCAAAGACTGTCGCAAATGGCCAACTAGCACATATGCACTGCGCCTGCGTGAGAGGAAATAACTCTCCACACCAGCAGGTGGCAGTAGTTTGTAGTCGTCATTCAAAAAGGGAAACCTGAAATCCAACAGGACGGATTCAAGACACTAGTTAGCACATTAACAACACAACCAAATGCGAACAATAACACAAACAACTTTGAACGAATCGTTTCTGCTAAAGAGCTCAATGGTAAAAAAATTTCACGACCTCACGCCCTATTGACTTTAGTCATTTGTTTACTTTCCTCATTTACATTTCTTTTCTCATGCACTGAGCTGAACCGTCCACTGGGTCCACCGCCAAAGGTGCTGAACACACCACAGTGTATGGTGACAAACACTCAACAATGGTCCAACACTGGCTGATGGATGGATCATCGGCCTGGTGTGTCAAGTCTCTTAATTCCACTCCCACCTGTGTGTGGTCTACACCCACCCGTACCCACAAATATTCTGACCATACATACACAATAGAAAGATGGTCAATAAATTAACCATGGGTTTTATCTTTTTGTCTTGAAATTCTAGAAAACACCTACAAAGTGAACATAACTTTAGACTAATAGTTAGATTTGATTACGTCTTTCAAGACAATCGGTTTCCTTTTGTTAAGTACAATTGTCAGATTTTAATGTCAGAATTACCTTGCATTGCTTTTGTATTGTAATGCTGCTTTAATCTTCTTTTATTAACTTCATTTTTTGATTCCATCCTTTTGGTAAGCGCCAGCTAAATCCCCAGACCCACTCTTTATTTTTTTGACTGCCCGCTCCCGTGAGATTTGTGTTGGATCCCGCGGGACTCCAGTCCCAAGGCAGTCCTCTACTGTGTGTTACTGTTACCTGGAAGCGGTGGAAGTCTGCAGGCTTGAAGTCATTCGGCGAGCATCCACACCAGTCGACGATGTGCTTGTACTGGCACTTGCAGCCCAGTTTGCGATTCCAGTTGGTGATGCGCAGGTTGTTATCCACCATACTCTCACAGTGGGCACTGTTCTCCAGCACCGTGTGGAAGAACGACTGGAGGAACAGGAAAGGGTGACGAGAGGCAGAGGGGGTGGAGGAGGGAGCAGAGACAGAGAGACAAAATTTGAAGATTGTATACGTTTATTTTTTACACCATTTAATTCGCAGAGAGGAAAGCGAGTAGCGGCAGAGATTGGAAATTCACAGTAGCTCATGATAAACATCCAATTTCCCCACAGAGATCATTCAGTTCTCATCCAATCCTTGTATACGGTTGGAAAGTCAGCCTTTACATCTCGCCTTCACTTTATGATTGTATGTCTGCCTCCAATATCTTTTCTTCCTCCATATCTAACACAGTGATGAAAAGGAAACGGTGTAAACTTTCTGTATGCGATGCAGAGTAAGTATAAAAAGCTCAACTGTCAGTCGAAGCTTAACAAACACTTGAACGTGTGAAAGAGGTGTCTGTGTGTGTGTGTGTGTGTGTGTGTGTGTGTGTGTTACCTCGGCTGGCAGCAGAGTGTAGGCGTAGAAGCGCTTCATGTTAGTGACCAGGTCGTCCTTGGAGTTGATGACATATTCGATGAACAAGCGGTTAAGCAGGAACCAGTCGGAGCCGCCGTCCACCGAGATGCCTTCAGGGATCTTACGGTCGCCCAGCCTCCACATGTGGGTGTCACACTCAAAGAACAGACGGTCTAGACCCTGCTTACGGATAAACCTGGCGAGCACACATAAAGATATGGTGACACCACTGACTGCGGAATATGATTAAATACACCAAACAGCAAGGGCTGTTTATTTTTTGTGTGTTTACATGGCAGAAAATTAAAACTATAATACATGCACGGGAAAATTAGACTTTTAAAAACAACATTTACATAAAAACAAGCACTCTGTAGATTTTGTTTTACATTTAAAGGGTTTATAATCAGCAGCTCATTTGTATTTTCTTCCAGTTTTCTATTTACTTTCCGGTAAAATGGAAGTACGTTGGACGTTTTTTAATCAATCTCACGCCTGATTTTCGGACAAATCTTTTACTTTCTTAAGAATTGCAGGTAAATATAAAGGTAGGTTTTATAACAGAATATTATTATAAGTATCCTGTATGCTCGGGTTGGCTGGCTCTCCAGACCTTTTCATTGGCATCTTCTTTACAAAGCTATTCTTGGCCCGCTTCCAGCATACTTATGTGTGTACATTAAGCAAACAATTGACAATGGCTATGCTCTCTGTTCATAAAACAGGTCTTTTTGTCTGTACAGCAGGCGGGCATGTATGTATGCACCTCCTTATATGTGGAATCTTCTGCAGAAGGACATGAAGTTGCACTCATTGGTTCCTCTCGGCCGTTTCAAAGCACTGTTGCAGGATTTTTGAACACAATCTTCTATATGCTGATGTCACGGTGTGTCTTAGCTGGTCTTTGTAATCATGTGTAGATGCCGTTATTTGCGTTTTTATGGTTCATTTCTAGTATATATTAACATGCTTTTTGGCTTTTCTTTGTGGTAATCTTATTTTGTGTTTTATATTGCTTGTTTTAGAACTGCACATTTTTATTCTGTATGTTTGTTCTATGTTGTGTGTCTGTAACTTATGGTGCTGCATGTCTCGGGCCAGGACACTCTTGAAAAGGAGATTTTTATCCTCAAGAGTTTTTTTTTAGTTAAATAAAGGTTAAATTAAAAAAAAAAAGAGTGAGCTATGTTCATATATATTTTGCCAACAGGCCAGTGCAAGTATAAAGTATAAAGACACTACTAGGTTCAGTGGTAGGTTTTAAGTTTTGTAACATTAGAAATGTGGATTTTCACACAGAGGAGATCATTTCGACAAAGAGATGGATAAATGAAACCCTTTAAATTCAAATTTCAGACTATTAAATGACTTTTAAACTCTAATATTTTAAAAGTTGCTTTAAGGAGCTGCAGACACACTGTCCGAAGAGATGAGCTGAAAAAGAGTAGAGTGAAAATATGCTCAGGTGGACACAGCTGAACTGCTACAACAATAATCAATCAATAATGTATATCTTATCATATCTTATAATTAGTTTAGTATTACAATAGTTGTGTGTCCAAACATCACTTTCCCCTGGCATAATTTGTCTCTCATCCTTTACCTTAAACGACTTGAGAAATGTGTCGTTTGCACTTGTCACTCTGCACTTTTATCAGCAACAAGAAGAGTGACACCCTGCATACATAATGGATGGTGTTACTCCTGTGAAGGTATCGAGTGTTAGATAGAGGGAGTCAAATTCAGGTCGACCAGGTCGGATTGCTCCCTCTGTTACCTGAACGGTGTTGATGTATTGACCTTGTGGCTCGCAGGCACAGATGACATTTTAGAAATGCACTCATGCATTTTTCAATTAGTTTCAAGCCATCCACGCATATGCATATAGCACTGGATTACCGAGATCGTTATTGTTGTTAAAAACTGAAGTAAATCAGGAACAAAACAGCTTCACTCTCATCAAACAGCACTGGATAAAATACTGTGACTGCAAATAGAAAAAGGTACTGCTGAGTCACGCTGACTCATGCATACATGCTGGCTGTTTTTTATTTTTTACGTGTTTCGGGGGTATTTTTGCCCACAGTGTTGAGTGATGACTGGTTTGTCGCGGGGGTGTGATCAGGCAGAAAGTAGAGGGCGGCAGCAGAAAAGGGCGTTCTGGCAGCGACCTCGCTAGCTCACCCCACCAAGAAGGTTAATTAATGAAGCCGCAGATGGGAGCTAATTGTATTATGATTCAGTGACCATGCCGTGCTGGCAGGAGTGCACTGCGTGTGCGCTTAGGTGCTGCTGTGTGTGAGTAAGAGAGACAAACACAGAGAGCCGGTCTGTGAACAGGAGAAGGGTTGGGAGTGTTGTGGGGAGATTAAAATGAAGTTTGAAAATTTGCATCTCACCTGGCGTTGTCCCTGCCGTGGGACTTGATGAAGTTCATGTCTCTGTATTTGGACAGGAAGGCCACCAGCTGGTTATTGGTCCTGAAATAGAAGAAGATGACTTACTCTTGACTGGGAAACATATGGAGAGAGCAGGGTGGAACATTGGTTTTGACAAACAGCACATGTCAGAGTTACAGTGTGAGTTTTGGAGGACGGTTATGCAAATGAATCCATTTCTTACTGATTGCTTTAATAAAAGAACAGTTCGAGTTCTAACCCTTTGCCCTTATGGTTCAATTATCTTTTTTATATGCTAAATACATGTAAAAATAAATAAAATATAACACGAAATTTCTTCTACTTTTGATGACTCATCCTGAACTCCAGGGTGTGTACAGAAATGTATCCAATCAAATGTGATTTAGGGGCCACTAGCTTATATTGCCCATCACATAAACCCACCCTTGACTGTTAACTCAGGGTGTGAAGCAGAGCAATAACATGGGTAAGTAGTGTGTGTTTGGATCTCAGTCCACAAACTGTCTAAAACCTCTTTCCCACTGGACAAAAAAAACACCAACATCTGACTTTTGTCTTTGGTTACAATCTAAATTCACTCCCTGGACAAATGATTCTGCAGTAGTAATGGGTGTTTATCGGCTCCAGCTCTGATCGGCAGAGATAGCAATATGAGACCCAGGTGGACACACTAATTTTCGCCCCTTTCGCCGCTGTCAATAAAATGTGATCAAACCAAACCCAGAGAGTCCTTAGGAATTAGATTAGCAGTGTTTTTGAGTGTGACAATCTTGATACAGAATAATTAAGGACTGCTCCAAACTCTGAACACATAAAATACTTTGCTTGGATATAACATGTGTCTGAAATAGTTTTTCCACAACACAGTTCAATTAAAGCTGGGGTAGTTTTATAATGGCGTCACTGAGCAAAAATCCCCAAATAAACTTTGATAATTCAAGTGGTCTGAGAGACAACTACGCTTCTGCACCTCCTCTCATTTCTGGTTTCAGGCTTTAGAAAATCTAGCCTGTGACGGGAGACTTTCACCACTCACACATCAATTTAGAGAGAAGCTGTTCCTATTGGCTGGTCTAAAAAAGCAGAAGCACGAGCTCATTCCATTGGTGAAAGCCTGATTCAGTGGCAGAAAGTCTTGCAGAGAAGGTTGCTATTCCAGTATTGGCAACAACTGTCTACACTGCAGAACAACCCAGAAAAGGAAGATGGACTTATAAAAAAGAGAGTCTGACAATAAAAGAAACAAAACACATTATTGGTGAAGTGTTCCAGAGATGGATAGAAAATGTTGCTAATAGTTAGCCTTCTGCTAACAGGAGTCAAAGCTTTGTGCCTACAACTTCAAGTTCATGTTTATGTGACTAATATTAACTAGAGCCCAGAATCATAGTGTGTCCTCCGCCTACAGACCACCTCTTCAGAAGAAGAGGCAACAGCTACAGAGACAAACTCCAAGTCAGCCTCAGCAGAAACCTGAGTCCAACCAGCGCAAACCCCAGCTCTGAGAGACCAGACATCCCCGACTTCCCGCTGGATCAGGAAACTTTCTGTTGCTGCTGTTACACAGGTTAGACCCAGCACTGCAGTTGGCCACCAGCCCACTGTGACACCTGGTGCTGGGGGGGTTTGGGCTGGCTAAATTTGAGCTGCTACAGCCACTGACTGAAGGTCGATCTCAAGAGCTACTGCCCGCTCTCCTCCCAGTGAAGCAGTCCACAGGGTTGGGGAGCGAGGCTTTAACTATCAACAAATCTCTTTAAACTACATTCCATCTCTCTCATCAGATAATTCAAAAATCTATGAATATGTAAATAATTTTTGCTTCAAAAGACAGAGGATGTCTTCCACTTCACTTTCATGTCTATTCTCAGAGTACACACACTGGAGACTTCAATTTCCCACACCACACTTCACATACAGTTGCACACTGGACCGGAATTGGCTCCAAACAAGTAGTGATGTAACAAATGATGCTGGTACATCTGCTTATTAAAGTCAGATTTTCTGTGAGCATAGAGAAACTCTCCTCCTGCAGCAGGTGAATGTGAAAACAAACTCAGCACATACATCATTCTGCACACTGAAGCTTAAACATCACAGTGATGCAACAATAAGAAAAGCACATTTTTGAGGGAAGACGGGGCTTTAATGTTACATAGGAGTACTTCAGTTTGGGGCTTTAAGTCACAATTAAAGACCTCGGCTGTTGTCAGTGTCAGCACCTCAGTCCTTTCACGGCGCTAAAACTATTTAGGATTATACAAAAGATTGTGCTATCCATGATTTTGATGAATGACTTCCTGCTGCTCTTACATTATAGCGCAGTCTACTCCTTCATACACAGGCCAGACAGGCTAAAAGCTTTGCTCTGCAGGCTATGCCACAGTCAATGGCTCTAACATTTCATCTGTGGTGGAGCTTTTCATGATGGCTTGGCTTGCCTTTCTAAAAGAGCAGCGAGGCTCTGGTAAAAAGCTCAAGGATCATTGGGGGGAGGGACAAGCGCATATTAATGTCATTTTCTCTTCAAGGAGCAATTTCACAGCCTGGGGGGCTTATCTTAGGAGGTCCTGAGCCATAAAGCCTAACTGATGATGTGCTGCACAGACACATGCACCCTTCTCTGTCTCTACTTCCCACACACACACATACACGCTGTGTATCTGCTAGTATGCACACCGACAATGCGATATACATGCACAGGGACACACAAATGCTTGTAGGCACGCAGCCACGCACACACAGAGCGAGGGGAATTCATGTCAAGCTCCAGATTTGCCACCTGAGTGGTCACCCCGTCCACTGGGTCTAGTTTGCTTACTGTCAGCCCTGTGGCTGCTCTGTCTCACAGTAGGTATTCACACGCACACATTACTGTAACACACACACACACACACACACACACACACTGCTGTGGTTTCAGCCCCACCTGACCACTGACAAAATGTGCACATTTCTAATATTATATCCAAATTAACTTCATCATCATGCCACTGTTTTACTTCCATGGTCTTTCTGTTAAATTAATAATGTTTGCCTTGGTCTGACAAAGATTTTACATGCATATATAATGCCAGAGGGGAATAGTTGCAGGTTACAACTTTTAACAACACTTACAGGTCCAGTGTGTAGGAGTTTGGGGGATATATTTGCAGACTTGTAATATAATATAATAAGTAGCCTTTGCTTTCTTTAGTGTATAATAGGGCTGCCCCCTAATAGTCGACTGAACGTTAGTCGAGCAGAACGGTCATTATTCAGCAAGATTTCATGTCATTTATAAAAACCATGAAACTCCACTCTGCTGAGAGGCCACGCTCAGCAGTCAGACAGGAGTCAGGTTAATTTCCAGGGCTGGTACCTGTGGTTATTCCACAGGCTAGNACCTTCAACTCAAACCATTGTGTTGCCCCGCCCAAAATATATAATTTAATAATTACAATAATATCGTAAACATGCGGGCGACTAGTCGACTAATGGCCCTTAATGACGACTATTGGTCGATTTAGTTGGGGGCAGACCTAGTGTACAAACACCTGAAAATAAGAATCGTTGCATTTTCATTACCTTAGAGTGAGCAGTGTATATCTAGAGAGCACGCCCTTGTTTATGGAGATCTCCATGTTCACCGCCATGGTTCTACAGTAGCCCAAACGGACAAACCAAATTGGCTCTAGATAGGGCCATTTGCGTTTTCACATCAGCTACCATAGTAAGCAGCCCCTCTGTGACGAGAGCGTCAGAAAAACAGATTTTTTTTTTAACATGAAACTGCTTTATTCAATGTTTTAATCACTGGGTTTCTTTTGGAGAGTAAGAATCCACTGCGGATAATTCGGCTTCCTGTAAAAACCTCCTGAACATTGAACACCAAAGGAATCCTAACCAGGAGAAGTTTTATCTGGTTGCAATCTGCAATCATCAGCGCTACATGACACTAAATGTCCCTAAATCTTACACACTGTTCCTTTCTGAGAGATGAGTCATACATCCACCTTTGTCCCAGAAACACCCACGAAAAGTTCTGTAACTTAATTTCATTCTGATAGGTTTTCAAAAAGTCTTTAGAATTACATTTTCAAGCAAGTTGTCTTACTTCTAATGGGTTATGAAGGTTGTTTGCTACAACAGAAAATGACACTTATGGCACAAAGCTTAAATGTGAAATACAACTTTTCCTGAGATGACAAAGTGAAAGAGATTAGAAGACACGACGCCTGCAGCCAGTCATTGTCTCACAAAGCTCAGACTTCTTAAAAGCTGCTGTAAACTCTATGAAAGGGGCTTTAAAGAAAAAAAGAGGTAAAGGCAAGGAGACTGTGTAGATAAAAGCTGGGAAAGAGGGTTGTACTCTGACAAAGCAAGCGTGTAACTCATCCTCTGGCCTCTCTGGACACACACACACACACACACACACACACACACGCACGCACACATAGTATATCTCCCCCTGGACACACAGCCCCTCTGCTGGTGTGAGGGGCTTGGGTTTGCCTTTGAGAGCCATCCATGCGGCAGGACAGACATTATCAGGGAATTAGAGGGGAAATAATGCTTGTCTCCAGTCCTACTGATAACAACAGCAGCAGTCAGGGCAGGGGTTCACCCCCCTCTACTTTAGTGCCTGCACCTGCGCAGTTTGGACAGAATGGAAATACGAGTGCCATTTGGAAAGTCTGTCAGAGAAACTACTGTAAAATAATGGGCTTACCTCAAAATAAAAAAAACAAAAAGTATGTTCCTCTTATCTGTAGTGCTATATCAATCTGAATTGTTTTGGTGTGAGCTGCTGAGTGTTGGAAATATCGGCTGATGTCTGCCCTTTCTCCAATATAATGGAACTCGACGGCACTCGGCTTGTGGTGCTCAAAGTGCCAAAAAAATACATTTGAAAAACTCAACAGCAATGTGTCTTTCCAAAAATCATGACCGGGTTACAAGAAGGTCTGTGAATGATTCCACAGACCTTGTTGTGAGCCGTTTTATGTAGGAACTATTTTCTTTCTACCAGGATTCCCACACATTTTTACCAAAAAATGATATAAAACGTTTCCATAATAATTTGACTCCATTTCCATGACGCTATTTAAGTGGTTTAAAACTGGTAGGCCTTTAAAGTGATACAGTCATACATTATTAAACACGCCCTTCCCATGCATTTATGGATAAGAAAACTGCTAGCACTAGCTAATTTTACTCACTTGTTCCCCACAAGCAAGGAAAGTCCCCACTGCTAACTAGCTGCATGTGTCAATGGACCATACTGGCACATACTGGTACTTCTCAAAACGTCAAGGCCACACTTTTTGGGGTATAAAAAACGTAGATCTCAAAACAATTTTACGTGTGTTCGGATTATTATTTGATAAGTCTGTATGCATTTATTTCTTGTTCAACAAATATTTACTATATTTGTTTTGAGACCTTGTCTGAACTTGAGCGTATGTGCTACTTTAACAAATTAAGGCTGACTGCAGTAATGTCCCGTCAGTCTTACCCCATTCAAGTAGATGAAAGACCCAATATGGTGACTTGATATTACTTATCCAGACTTTATGTGTATAGAAGTCCAGATCATGGTACCTGATGATTCAATCAAATATGTAATTTTGACTCAATCACCAGGTATTGTAAGGCTACGTGTTGTCAGTAGACCACCAACCAGTTTGATCTATGGGCTGAGAATGAGTTTGAGACAATGCTGACTACATCACTGTACTGCAGCAGCCTCCTACACAAGCTTACGTTAGCTATCCATCAGTAGCCTATTAACTGTCACCAGCATCATTTTGAGATTTACCACACTGAGACTGAATATTCACGGATCTAATGAGCCTCAGATCTCAGTGTTAACTTTGGTTATCCTGCTACGCAACAGCTTTTCAGCATTTTTCTGCTTTTGTCTGATGAGTTAGCACATTTGTTTCCCCAAAAAGGGGGTGCAGCCTTAGCAATGACACAATGCCGGTACGGTCTATATGTATCATGTATTACTGGTGATGTTTCAATGGTCACACAGCGCAGCACTAGATTTTAAACAAGTACTATAAGGAACTTCTTTTGTGTAACGTTAGCAAAGTATATTCACAACTAGGGATGGGCAACACAAGCAAAAACACTATTCGACATTTTTTCGAATAATCCCTGTAACTGAGTCATGATTTCTGGGAAGAGACATTGCTGTTTAGTTCTTCAAATATATTTTTTGTCACTTTGAGCACCACAAGCCGAGTGCCATCTAGTTACATTATATCGGACAGAGGGCAGACAATTTTAGGGCTGATATCTGCAACACTCGGCACCTCACACTTACATTAACTAGACTGATAAATAGCACTACAGGTAAGAGGACAAATGGACACAGGTCCTCAATCTGGTGTGGGGACAGTGGGTTTCTGAAGCCATTCGACCATCCAACACGCAGTTGTGATGAAGCACGCTGGCAGCTTAACACATGGTTGCATTTGCAGTCTGGCAGGAGTGAGGCATCTGCTTATTCCAACTTGTTTTTCTGCGCTGTAGTGTGCTATAGTAAGTCCATAATGATAATGTAATGCTGAGGTGTTTATTTCGGAGGGAGAACGTCTCTTTCCGACTGATCCCGCTCCCAAAGAAATCAGAAAGGATTATCAGCAACAAACCAGCTGAATGGGTTTCAGTTTCTTGCTTGAGGACACTCGAGTTTGCACGGATGCTCCCTCTCTCAGGGGTCTGAACCCAGGCCTGCCACTCAAAAGGCCATTTGCAAGTTCAACTCAGTAAATATGCAGTGCGCAGACTTGGTCAAATCCAAGCCGTGGTTACAAATGCACTTGCTGAGCAAAGATACAAGTGTGCCATTTACATATTTCCATATTGCATTGGATCCAAAACATGCAGTTCCCTCTTGTTCCCCTACCCTAACTGCTTATTCTCGCTCCCTCGCCTCTCCCTGTCATTTCTGCCTCTCGGCTCCCTCTTTCGCTCCATCAATCGTTTCGTTTCCCAACAGATGGGACTTAAAACCTCCACTGTCAGCCCTTTTCTCAACAACATCACCCTCATGCAAATGAGGAGGCAAAAGACGGGAAGAAAACAGTGTCCCGGTGCACGCACTCGCAAATACCTTTAATCATGCACTTGAAGACAGACAGACAGGAGCACAGACAGGATGAATATGCACACAAGTACACAGACACACTGAACTATGAGGATGGCAAGACATAAACTCAGGCATGCACACACTAGTGCAGAAACACAGACACCCATACATGGACAAACAGACAGCATGTCAGCAGCGTTCACGGATGTATTAAAAAAAGCTCAAACACAACGAGACTGAAGCCGTCAATGTACAAAACGCACATTTGCCTCTGCATATTGGCTCCAGCTGTGGAGACATCAGATCCAGCTTCTTTTTACCCAGTGGCCATTAAAGCTTGTCTAAATTCAACTGGTGGACATCTGGCTGCGCACAAGAGATAACTCTCTCCTTAATAGGAGGATTTTAATTGGCTGCTGCAGAGCTACATCAAAAACCCAGCAGACCCTGAACTCCCAGAAGGACTATAAACTCACATAAAATGTACAAGTCACAAAATTTCTCCTCCAATAGGCTATTTCCATGACTTCATGTCCAGTTCACGTTCACTCTGTGGCTTTAATTACCTTTTACAGCCTCTTAGAAGGGATATGTTGGGGTGGAGAGATGACTTTCGAACCGTACAGTACACAACAGGCCTGGAAAAGTCAATAGGTATTGACCCTGGGCAATTAAATCGTAATCAGTTCACCATGTAACCCACTCAATGGAGTGCAAGCGAGGAAGCGTGGACTTGGAAGAGAAGGTGTGAACGAAAAGCAGAGGTTCTACTTCATTGATCTGTTTGGTTTGGAGTGAGTCTTTACTTAAAGCTCACAGTTAACCGCAGGAGCCCAGACCAGTGTGTGTGTTGCATTTCTTCCATATTGGCTGAGAGCAGTCCACTATTGTTGTGCGTGGCTGGTGACCACCTTTGTCACCTGCATTACTGTAAAAGCTTGCTGCTACACCTTGCTTCATTTCCTTACCGGACAACTCTTAAAGAAATTACCTGTCTGCCTCCCCCTCAGGCCTCCACTTCTCACCTTTACTGAACTGCTCTAGCTGAGAGATCCATCTTTGTTACCTGATGGGGTAGTCGGCAGCACTGAGGTTGATGAAGAAATCCCAGCTCCAGTCCCTCATGGCCAGCAGGTCAGTCATACTGCGAAGATACATGGTCAGCAGACTGGCACCACCCCAGATGGTGGCCATGCGCCAGGGTGTGACCCTCACATTCGGATACTGGGCAGCCAAGGCGTGCACCTGCCTGTGCAGGTAGTTAGAGCGCTGAAACAAAGGAAACACACTGATTAATATTGTGTGTGATTAAATGTCACAAGTTAAAGACTCCCTCCTGTGAAACTAAGTTTTTAACATTGTGAACATTGCCATATAGTTATCTGGTCTGTGCACACGGCATCTATTGCAGGTCTGTCCATCCTGAAAGAGGGATCCCTCCTCAGTAGCTTTTCCATGGCTTTTTAAAGGGGGATTTTTTCCTTATCCACTGTGAGGGTTCAAAGGACAGAGGGATGTTGTATGCTGTAAAGCCCTCCAAGGCAAATTGTGATCCGTGATATTGGGCTTTATAAATAAAATTGAATTGAAATTGAATATGGTGTTTTTTAAATGCTACAAGACATACAAGCAAAATGAGTAGTCAACGCCATGGCGGAGCATTTCCACCATGGAAATGCAGTGCAACACTGGTGGTTACATGATGGCTTCTCATTCGGAATTAAATAAATCTGAATGAAATCATTCGGAATTATTTCCAGGTAGTTTACATGGGAAATATTCATTCTGAATGAGGGTTTACACAGGAGATCAGTGTAATCACCTTTTAATTGCCTTTATTCGGGTCCGCGCAAGGTTTGGGGCAGGGAAGGTTTCTGATTGGATAGGGGGCGGGGCGGATGTTACGTGTTTACATTTACTGGAAGAAAACACTGTAGTCCTTGTTCCAGATAACAAGATGCTTGACGACGCTGTTCTTAGTGCCTTTTTCGGGCTTGTTGTGCTTATATTCTTGAAGTAGCAGTATGACAACAACCTTGTTCGGCTAATGCTTCGTCTGTTGAGGAAGAGAAGGGAGGTAGAAGACCGTGCTTCGGCGAATGGAAACCGCTTAGTGCAACGAGCACCAGAAGGGCAAGGAAACGAGCATGAGCAGAAAGACCAGATAAACTTAAAGAGGAATGAGTGTATACAAGTGCGAGAAATTCTTTCATTCGGAATTCGAAACGGAATATTCCAGCCCCTTACATCGGATTGAATTTTCAATCGCATTGGCCATTTTCATTCCGAATTAGGTGTTTACAAGATCACTCTTAATAGGAATGAACTTTAATTCCGAATGAAAAGGGAATTAAACTGTCCATGTAAACGCACTCACTGACAATCTAAAAAACACCGTTCAGATGGCCAGGGTTTCATACGTGACATACCTAAGGAACCAATCCCGTCAATTTGCGGGATGGAGCTTTCCATATGATTAGCATGATGCTACAGCGAAACGAGGGATATCAGAGGAGAAGCCAGGGTACATATCGGTATTTGGAAGTTTCACTTTCACTTCAATCAGAAACAAGGTTTATCCAACATTAGCACAAACCAACCTAATAAATGCTAGCATCGTAAGTTTCTGCAAACCATGGTTGAGTACATTTGTTATTTGTTGTACTTATCATTTCCTATTTTTTAGGAAAAGATCAAGTTTTGGTCTGAAATACCAGCTTTTGGTGGCACTATCCCGGCAGGAAACACAGCGATGGGTTGCTGAAAAACCCACGTTTGGTCGTCAAAAAGACGCTGGAAACACAGCGATGACTGGCTAAAAAACAATTGGTTTTGATGTTTGTTTGTCTTGAACAGTGGACTGCAGCTTGGCAGGCATTTCACCTAGATGACATGCCAACCATTGTCCCCTTCACCTCTCGAGGACAAAGTCAGCTCACACTGCATCACTTTAGAAATGAAATAATATGTATATAATGTACAAATGTTTCTGCGCTTTGCACAAACTGCAGTACAATGCCAACATTCTCTTCTGATGTCTGGGCTCCACATTATTAGCTGTTGGGTGGTGTAGTCAAGCTGAAAGCTGATGTTTTCTACTAACGTTACATTTCTAATGTTGTAGAGAACGATGAGCAGAGTTGAAGATGAGTGGGTATGCTCGAGCTGCTGAAGGGTGGGTGGAAATGGAGGTGGGGACCAATATGAATATTCATAGATCGTGTCATACTAAATGTGGCAGAGGTGTAGAGTTACATCAAAGCCATTTTAGGGAATGAAAGTTTTTTCTTTTGGAAAAACCCTTCTAAATGTTCAATTTGATGATCAGAGATGAGTTTTCAGGGGTTTAATTGATGCCAGGAGAGGAACTTTAATGTCATTTCATTTTAACCATCTCCCATTGATAAAACTGAGTTTAAAAGACCCTGACTGCTTTCATCACATGAAAGGCACATCCTGTTTGTAGACTCTTTGTGGCTCACCTGATCAACGTGTATGTAGTAGTAGTGCGAGGTGTGGTAGATGGCTTTGAAGAGTCGATGAAACTGGCGGGAGGCTCGTCCATGGACCACCAGGACAAACGCTATTCTGACCGGCTTTGATGGAAAGCTCTCCGCAGAGTCCTCGTCCCACTGGACGTTAGCGTTGGCTTTACCTGTGAGATAGATAGACAACATTTAGTGATACCAGTGAATACACATCTTGTATTAACCACACTTTATCTACACAACATGGCATGGATTCTTCATCAGTAATATAATCAGGGGTTGTTTGCGTGTTTGATTGCCAAATCAAATCTGTTATTTATTTGCTAATCTATGAGTGGCTGCAGAAACGGCGCTAATAGTCAATATATGATAGTGAGCACCAATAAATACCCTCAAGGGCCAAGAAAAGCAACTGCATAATGAGTTTAGTTATTAATGATAATTAAATGTTTTTCTTTCATTAAACAATAAATGGATAAAGCTAAATAACGAGGTTGCTAGGCAACACTGTAAGCAGCAGTTGGAGTGGTATGATTAGTATATTCATAATAATTAGCTGCTATGTCGCCAGTCAACATTTAGTAGGTTCATTTTCTTTTATATTGTCTCTAAGTGTGCAACGGTCTGAACGAAGGAGGTACCTTTCAAGGGAGGAGAAAGCACACTGATCAATTTACAGCCTTTAATAGTGCAAACAGTCTAATGTTTCAACACCACTGTGTCTTCATCAGAGTCAAAGAGAGCAGAGACAAACAGGCACACGCATGCCGTGTATAGTCAGCCTACAGGTGATCAGTTTCACTGGATAATTGGTTGATGAGGATTTCAAATCTTTTGGGTGGTGAATACACAAGTGGGAGTTGCAATTGTTTGTGCACCACAATCACATAAATAACACAAGAACACAATAATCTCTGTAAGTTACAAACAGAAAAAGTATAAAATAGACAAAATAAAAATATTGCATCCATCACGTGTAACAAATCAATGAAAACAGGGCTCAGCTGTGTTAAGAGTATCAATCCAGACTCTGTTCATCTTTCTCTCTATGCCCTTATAAACAGGAGTGTAGTGCTGGTGCGGCGCTCTGGAACGAAATGACGCTTCACCTCTTTTCTTCCTCCAAGTAAGTAAATAAAGTTTAGATTCAAATACATTTTTTAAGGACTTGAAGATGCAATCATTACTAAATCGAATGTAATGCAAGAGAGCCAATAAAAACAAGTGGAATAGTCAAAGGTGTCATATTGAGATTGAAGGTGTTGATTCACGATGTCAGCTTATGCACTGAGTAACATACAAGGGAGTGTACCACCTTAAAAGTTGCCGGTAGCTGGTGGTGTTTTATCATAAAAGAAAGATAATTAAAATTAAAGGTAATAATAGATTATAACAGAATTTTTATGACCCCAATCTAATGCAGCCTCGGCTCTGATATGAGTCTTTAAAGCTCTTATAGTTTGTCCATAATAAACCCGACCAAAGGGACATGTCAGCATGTAGACAACACGTGTGCCGCAGCAGTTCATGAAAGATTTTATGGAGCATTTTCTACCAGTGCATGGATATTTAAAGTACTTGGTATCTTACGAGTTAGAACATTGTGCACAGTGGCTGCACTGTAAAAAACTGTAGGTTGATTATGCAGCCAGGGCACAGTGTTAGGTGGTTTTCTAGCATCCGAATAAACCAGTCTGTCTCTCAGACTGCATTTAAACAGGATCAAGAAAGGCACTGAGCTGAAGCTATGTAGAGATGCCTCACTTTTGAGGACATTCCAGTGTTTAAGGATAATGTTTTTGACCCTGTCAGGCAGAGGAGAGTGTTCAGTGAAGTAAGTAACCCCTGAGGTGGTAGCTCTTGTTTTCTTCTCTAACTTATCTCCCAGAGGAAGTACCTGTTTTATAACTACTGATCAATATTCTCTATGAAGATATACAGTTAGATAATAATGCTGCCACTGAGCCTTGAAAAACACTGCCTGTAGCAAGCCTCCATTGTTTCATTTAAAGGGATACTTTGCCAATTTTCAACCAGCTTTGTATCATAACAATGTGGGTAGTATGTGTAAATGAACTGTGGTGAACTTCCCTCCATCTTACCAGCGCCCAGATCTCCTTGCTCATCTGTCTGTTTGCGAAACGCATCATCCAGTGGATTTTTGCTGGCTATAGGGCTGTTGCTCGATTGTATTGTATGGTCCATGCACAGTATACACTCTGCTGCTCCGAGAGTGTGGTGCTCTGAATAACAGAGTGTGTTCTGGCATTCAGAGTGAGTATTTCCGAACGCACCCAAAGAGTATTGAAGCAGATTAAGACAGAGCTGCTCCTATCTCTTTCTCACACTCTCTCAAACTCAGAAACGAAACTCAGATTAAATGGTGAAACTAGGCAGTGCTTTTCACAAATAAAACAAGATTGGAATACTGTTTTTCGCGTATTTCTCGTCCAAAATGCCTTGAGGAACATACTTTAGTGCAGTGTTTGGGTGTTATACGAGAATTTGTGAACAAGAAATGGGCACCATACTGTTTCCTGTATTGTAAAAATGGAGGCTGAAAAATCTGGATCTGAAACACAATTTAGTTTATCGTTTTACTGTAATAAGAGATTGTTTCATACCAGTTGGCCGCCATAATGTTTCCTGTGTCAAGGTTTACATCATCTACCAGCAGGAACATTTATTGGTCTGCTGTGGCGCAATGCATTCTGGAAGGTGTAGGTTTTCTACCGCTTGAACAAATGCAAATGCTACAGCTCTTTTCCAGTTTTCTCTCCTCATAAAGTACCGATTTCAAAAATAATTCAGAAATTGGTGCTTTTTATGAGTTTTATGAAAAAGACCATCTTTCCAGCAGTGAAATACGTTTTTAGATACAACCGATGTTGTCAGGAGGTCAGGATTATGCAGAAAGAAAGAAAGCCGTGCTACAACTGAGACATTAATAAATAAATACATGAATAAATAAGAACAAAAAACTCATACAGCTATTGCAGCCCTGCCGAGGAAGAAAAAAAGCATAACCACAAAACCATGACTCGCTCATCCATTTTTTTATGTGATTGAATTGGAACTATGACAATTTCAACCAGACACTACACACACACTGTAACTACTATCCTCATTCAGACAGGAATCCTATAAGCAATTCCTCTGGGGCTTTCAGGGTGGAGCACGGTTTGACAATGTGCCATCATTCCTCTCAGGCAAAACTCCCTGAAGATGCCTTGGATTTCACACAATGACAACAATAAGCATGCAGGCAAACACCCACCCTGGTCGCGGCCTGCCAAGCCACTATCAAATTAAACAATTCCAACCATCTCTGGAGAGTCACTGGTAACCTCGCATAGCTCCATTGTGTAGTTTTGTACCACCCTTAACCGCTCAAAAACAAACACTTGCACTTCACAACCTGAGAATAAAAAAACCTCGAAGCAGTTCTGCACCATCAAGTCCCACAACATTATGGCAGACATTGTTTGTTTTCAAATCTTCAGTTATTACAGCAAATGTGCAGCTTATGCGACATGTTTGTTCACAGAATGTGCCTTAAGGAGATTAATGATTATAATTTGGGACTTCAGTTCCCAAGAGCCCGTCTGTGCTGAAGATGTAGAGGAAGCTGAGAGAGGTGGGAGCTGTTTGTTCCCCTGAGGTTACGTTTCCTCAAAAATGCCCCTCCCAGCTCCTTTTCCCGTCTGGCCCGAAGCTTCCTGCAATTACTCAAAATTTAAAGGCAAGTGTCCGATATGTCTTCTCTTTATGAGTTGACAGGGACGGGCCAAAAAGGCCTGGTCCCTCCAGTTCAACTGATGTCATTCATACAAATTTAAGGGCAGGTGTCCAACATGGCTTTGTTTAAAGGTTGACCACAAGGTTGGGGTTAATGACACGCTCCCTTGGCTCCAATTGGCCCCAATTGGCCCCAATTGGCCGTGGCTTCTGTCAGTCACTCATACTTATTTCTTGCTTCCCTCTCTCTCTTACTCTGCATGTACGTGTGTGTATGAGTGTGTGTGACAGCTCAGGGGGGAAATCTGCTGTGGGCCGTATCAGATTGAACGGTAATTGGTGGCCAGCTAAGAAGGTTCACTGGTTTGCTTTGCACACGGATAATTGGCCAGTCGCTTCACAAAGCACTTTGAGAGTGTGTGCTATGCTAGCTAGCTGAACTAATGAGCACTGCTGTGTGTGTGTGTGTGTGTGTGTGTGTGTGTGTGTGAGAAGTCAAATTTTACTGTCAGTTTTGTCGAGCATGTGTGTTTATCTGCAGAAGAGCTTCACGTGTAGTATTTTTTGAACAGACTGCACCTGAAGACACCGCAGGCATTTTTTTCTGAAAGAAAAAAAAGAGAAGCCCTGCTCTTGAACTCATCACTCTTCATCATCCTTCCCATCGCCATCAATCTTTTAAACTGCCTCTCCCTCATCTGCTATCACCCTACTCTCTTCCTCCATCATCTTGTGTAACTTCAGGCTCTTACCCATCCTCCATCTTAACTGCTCATATGAGAGGTTAGAACAAGAGCTGAGCTATATCCCAAAGGGCTTGTACCAAATTGCATTTGAAAATGTCTCAGGGATGGCGTCTGCTCCTTCAAACCATTCAGAGCCAGGTTTGCAGACTTATAAATCATATCCATGGCTTTGATTTATATGAATACAATAACAAATGTCATTTCCTTTCCTTTAAACCTGTAATGACAGATTTTTTTGGTCACTTGGGGTCAGCGCAAACACAACACTGAACACAACACTGACACGTTATCACCTCTGAACATTGCATCCTCTTTTTATCCTGAAAACTGGGAATCTTTGCACATCACCTAGAACACATTTTTGCACATTCCTGCCTCGCTCTTTCATTTGAAACAGTTACAGCATACATATTTTTTAAGTAGTATCTTTTAATATTTTTATTGTAATGTTTTCTATCCTATTTTTAGCCGAAATGACCTGGCCCAGAATCGTCCTGAACTCGGCATGCCGGATGAAATTAGCCGGGCCAGGTCCGGTTGCCCGACTCAGCTGACACTTTGCATGGAAGACGCCCAAGGATCCCGCCAAATCAGCTCGCCCGATTCCTGCTGCCGGCACTGTCATCACTGGGCCATTATCAGAAATGACCTTGCCAAGCTTCGGCCCAAACTAGGCATGCCGGATGACATTAGCCGAGCTGCATCTGGTTGCCTGACTCGGTTGTCCCTTTGCGTGAATGACACCCCAGAATCGGGCCAAACACGCTGGCCTGACTCTGGCTGCGCACACTGCCATCACTGGGCCGTAATCAAAAATGACCTGCCCAAAGCTGGCATACCAGATTAAATTAGCCAGGCCGCATGCAACAGCCCGACTTGGCTGAGACTTGGTATGAATGACGCCCCAGAATCTATGCAACAAACACCAAACACCAAATTCCTTGTATGTAAAAACATTCTTGGCAGTAATGCAGATTCTGATCTGATTGTTGAGTATAAAAAAAAAACCGATGACAGATGACTAATATTCTGACAAAATTACAGACATTTCCACCTTAAACTGATGCAGAAAGGGCAAAAAAAAAAGGTGCATAAAAAATCACCAGAATGCAGGAAATTAAAAATTTGACACTTGAAAATTTCGTATCATATCTTATGTTGAAACAGAACACCCCTGAAACAAGCTACCCAACTAACAGCATGTTAAGCAAACTACCATGTTTCTATCACGCTGCTCAACCGACCAAGTAACAACCACACAAGTTTCCTCGGCCATGTCACCTTTAACGAGCTACAAAGCGCACACTTCTGTCTATCATATCACCTACTAACACCACAGCTAACAAGATGCTAGTCAACAACAACCTGCTGGGTGAAGTATCTGGCTCTTTACTCACTAAATTCTCCATTAGATTCACAAAAAAATCACCAAGTCTCTGCTGTTTAGTGTGGGGCAGGTAGCATATAAGACCTTCTGAAAACAGCTGTCTGCTGTGGCTGCAAAATGATGGTGTAAGAGTGTTAAAAGTGAACACAAACAGTACAGTTGCAGGCTAGAATACCAAGAGCTTAAAAAAAGCTATAAAGCTCATAGAGCTGAGGGCAACTTCAGATTGTGGTGCTACTTCTCTCTGAGTTTGTCACTACTGTGCGACTGGGTTCGTATAACACATATTGTTATGATAAATATATTGATTATAGCAGCTTTAGAGGAGTACTTCACCTACAAACTGACCAACTGTAATTACTCCCTGTATGTTACTTTAAGTTTTTGATGAGAACTTTGTTTTTCTTGCGTGCCTCTGTGGTGAAAAGAGAATCCAAAAAAGGATAACATTCTTCATAAACCGAAGTGAACAGGGACCACGTTTAACAACAGCAAAACTATATCAGACAACTTGTGCAGTATAGCAAGTATCAGTTATCCAGTTGTATGCTCAATACTTCCTGAACACATGCATTTTCACTAAAACACTACAATTTAAAACACATCAGTACAAACTGTCTCACACACGGACGAGTAGTGTGCTTGGGCACGCTCAGGGCTCACTACTCGTAGACGGAGGTGTTTTATATTATAGTGTTTAAGAAAAAATACATGGTTTAGCAAAGTACTGGGCATGTGACTGGATAAATGAGACTTGGGTTATGCTGCAAGATATATGTGAGAGTTTCTAAATGGAAGTTCAGTCAGGAACACTTTAGTCAAAGAAAACTTCATTTCCATTTGCAGTATTATATTTGGCTGTATGTTCTGGGGCCTCTCTGCCTTTCCTTGGGACTGCGCAGAAAGCCTCTTCCACACACCTACATGGAAAGCCTAAGGTGGAGAGAGCACACCTCTCTGCCCTTCCACGCGCTTATCTGGAAAGCCTTAAGGCAGATAGAGCACACTTGTCTGCCCTTCAACGTGTAAACAAGAAAAGCCTTGGGGCAGAGAGAGCAAACCCCCCTGCCCTTCCATGCACATACACGGAAAGCCTAAGGCAGGGAGAGCAGCAGAAATATATATTCTTTAAAGTATGATTCGTACAAATATCCTTTTCAGTACAAGGCCATTAGGTTAAAGCTACGTGGGTACAAGGTCACTGCCTGCTACAGTCGTGCCCCTGCTGGAGCAGTGCAGCCCAGTTATATCATTATAAGTCAAGTTAGCATATGGGAGGCAAAGAAATTAAACATGTTCCTCCTGTATTCAATGATGCTAATAACAAAGCTATCACAATTGCTAATCTAGCCGAGGCCTCAAGGACAGCATACCGATCAAATCAAATTGGACAATTTTCTGCTAACAAGGTTAGGACTTGAATTGGGAAGGGGAACAGAGGAGGGAAGAGAGAGAGGGAGAGAGAGATAACACATTGGCAGGCAGCAGGCAGGCAGACAGACTGAGAGTAAGAAAGAAAAGTGATTTAATTTAGCTGTCGTGTTGTTACAGCCCAGCCACCAGGGGAAAGCCCTTTTCAATTTCTTTGTCTCCTTTGATCAAACTGTCAGTTTGAGTGGGATGGTGAGTTGCTGTGTGAGATGACAGGAGCTTAGGCACAGACAAACGATACTCCTGCTCTTGGGAAAGGGAATGTACAAAAGTTGCTAAGTCATGGTGCCTACTCGAGTTCTAATAACACGAGCGAGGGCCAGGAAGGTATCTGACTAGAACAGGCAGGATGTATAATAGCTTTCTCCTCCTCCCCTGCTGTCCACACACCCTGCATTCAGTCCACTCCCATGTGTGTAAATGCATGTGTGTGTACGTGCTGTTCGATTCAACACGGTTGCTGATGCGTGCTGCCCACCGATGGCGGCAGCCGCAACAGATTATGTTTACAGAATCCACAACCAGACTGCAGATGTCCATAAATTCTTAGAGAAGAAAAAGCGTGTGTGTTTGTTTGCGTCTGTTTGAGAGAAAGAAAGGAGAACCTGTGTTCTGTGGCCAGCTTGACAAAACAAATGAAAATTGAAAACCAATTTGGAGAGAATACGAGCAGCATCCCCATTTTCTCCAACAATTTACTTCACCAATTATGTATCGGCAAAGAAGGAAATTTCTTGCCTTTGACGAGAATTGCAATTATGAGAACAGGAAATATTTGACCATGTAGTAAAGCCTGACAGGTCAGACCACACGCTTTGTACTTAGCTTTGCAGATACTATGTTACTTTTTGTACAACAGAGAGGAGGAGGAAACAATGTAAAAGCAAAGAAATAACAAATTATACGAGGAAAGGACAACCTGTCAGCACTGTTTTCAGGAAGTTTTCTATGTATCTTATACTTAAGTAAATCTGTTAGAATAATCAGCTCAAGCATAAACTGCTATCAGTTCATTCTTCTCCTCTTACTGAATCTATTTGTGAAGTTTTTTTGGAGTGTGTAGGATTTAGGGGGGTATACTGGCAGAAATGATGTATAATATAAGAAGTAAATTGTCTTTAGTGTATAATCACCTTAAAGGAGAATCAGTGTGTTTTTGGTACCTAAGAATGAGCCAATCAAATCTAAATAGGGAGCAGGTCCTTGTCTACGGAGATCGCCATGTTGCACCACCCTGTTTCTACAGTAGCCCAGAACAGACAAACCAAACACCGGCTCTAGATGGGTATATTTGTGTTTTTGTGTCGTCCACTGAAGTTAAAAGTCCCTCTGCAACAACAGCATTAGAAAACACTATTTTTAATGTAAAACTGCTTAATTTCGTTTTTTTATGTTTTTTACCAGTTTTAAGTATCTGGTCTGTTTGTTTTGGAGAGGAAGAGATAGATAGGATAATCTGGCTACCTATAAAAACCTTGAACGTCCGGATCTTAAGTCATCTGAGAAAATGCTGAGCACACATTAGCAGGTGCGAGGCTTACAGCCTGGTTCCAACATGTGCGCCAGTGCTGGAGAAACACTGCTTTGTAATGTGAAACTTCCTTATATGGTAAAAGTCTCCTGAATGATGAATACTGGAGGAATTCTTATTGAAGAAGTTTCAGCTGGTTGAAATCTGCGATCCTCACCAATAGACATGACTTAATCTCCCTAAAACTTACACACTGCTCCTTTAAATCATTTGAGAGGAACAATTGTTTAAGGAGTGCTGCAGTGAGCACCTCTTCAGAGTGGCCCCTCTGTCTCATCTTTTAAAACATATTTGTGTTTTTAACTGAGTTATACCTCCCAGACTAAGATGCTAAGTGTTTTAGCATCCTCCATCCACTTACATGAAATGGTTAGCATTAGCTTTGCTATGCTACACTTTTGAGCAACTCATCAGCTCTGTGTACAGATTTGGGGGGTGTACTCCAGTCTGCTAGTTAGCTTAACACAGTAGCTTTCGTGCAGCATGCATGGGAATGAATCACAACTTTGGAGAACGAGAATGGGTTGCCAACTCTGACAATAGTCAGGTACTAGCTGTGCCCGCATGACGTGAACCAACCTGCAGCACAGTATCAGGTATATCTATATCAAGCTCAAAATCGTCTGATTCTGGTCCCTGGTGTATCTCCAGGATGTGGCAGTCAGAATAGTTGAATTGGTGTGCATGTATTTCACTGTATGTGGTGTTTTGTTTGCCTTCTGTCATTATCTGTAACTGCGTATCTTATTAAGGGTCATGGGGGGGCTGGAGCTTTTCCCAGATGAAATTGAGCGAGAGGCGGGGTACACCCTGGACAGTTTGCCAGACTAACACCTGCATGTCTTTGGACTGTGGAAAACCCGGAGAAAACCCACACTGACACAGAAAAAACATACAAACTCCATACAGAGGGGCCCCAGTTGGCCGGCGGGTTCGAATCTGGAACCCTCTTGCTGTGTGGCGACAGTGCTAACCGCTGCACCAATGTGTGCCGTGTGTGCAATGTGGACAGATATCAGTGTCTGTAAAACCCATTTCAATCATCCTTTTCCCCGTGCAGTGTACTCTACAAATAACCCCGTATTGAAATCTTATCAGAATCAAATAATCAATCAAATCAATTACAATGATGAACTTACCCTCGATGGGGCAGAAGCGAGCAACCTTCTCAGGCATTAAATGCCCTTCCCTGTGTCTGCAGTACACCTCAGCAATCTGTTGCCGGCACTCCTTGCTCTTGGCTCTGGATAGAGCTGAAATGGCTTCCTTCCCACTGATCTCGCACTTGGGTGGCTGGTCGTAGGTCACCTCCAGCGGCGCTGCAGTCACCTGCCTCCTGTGCGGGTGCTGATGTCTGTGCTGTGACTGGGCCTGCTGAGCCTGTGAGGCACGGTAGTGTTGCCGCGACAGTCCCGCGTCGCCCTGACCGCCTGGGTGGGAGGCGTTGTTACCGACCGCCAGTGGCTGGTGGCCTACAGGCAGCACCTCGTTCGAGCTGCGGCCCAGACTCGGAGAGTTGTCCCGCCAGGTCTGCTGCTGGGCGTGGGCCTTCTCCTGCAGATGTTCCCGCTGCTGCTTGCTGCTGGTGGCCCCAACAGACTGCCGGTGTGGCTGTGAGCGCGCACCAAAATTACTATTGTCTATGTTCTCAAAGTCTTTGGGCACAGAGTTCTCGTTGTTGCTGTCCACTCTGCTTTTCTCCTTCGGCCGGTGGGAGTAATATCCATCCTGGGTGAAGAGACAGGGAGCAGGAGGAGGGAGACAAGGGAAGCGTTGGGTAAGTGGTGGGGAGTGAGAAAAGAGGAGGGGGGAGGACACAAACAAGAAAAACAAGATCAGAATTGAGTGAGCGCGGTGCATATCAAATGTCGGATTAACAATCAATGTTGAATGTATGAGTGGGCAGCGCGGCATTGAACCGTGAGGCATGAAATGAAGTAGCAAGGTATTGAGTGTGAGGACTACAAGGTGCAACCTAACTGGAGGTGATGCAGGGCCGAGGGCTCTGCCGCTCCGTGCCATCATCAGATTAGCCCCGGTTTCAATTAAATTCTCCCTCAAATGGGCCCAGCACTCCGTAAACAGATTACCAAGAAGGGATAAAGGGCCAGAATATGACTGTGAGGTTGTGTGGGTGTTTGTGTTTACGCGCGTGTGTGCATGCATGTGTACGACTCCTTTTTCAGCCGAGCCACATGAGGATGTGAAGAAATTGTAGTGGTGTGGCGTGTGACTGGAAAAGGCTGCACTTGTCAGCGCCGTGTGTCTGCATATGTGAGATAGTGTGTGCGTGTGTGTGAACGTCTGAATGTACAATTTCCCTATCTTTCCAGCAGAATAGGCTGAAAGCGAAAGGAGGGGCACAGGGGAGAGCAAAAAGAGGGAAAAGGGTAATGAGTGAAAGTGGGGAGTGCAAGGCGACGGAGCGCTGACACGAGGCATGAGTTCTGCTCCCAGGAAGCACTGGCGTGTTCCAGTGAAATGTGCCACGATGCATCAAACGGAAAACTAAGAAAGCTGACTGGCTGCCACACCACTGTTGCACACCTTGCTAGACACACAAGAGAAGAGGCGAAGGGGGGTGAAAGTAAGGGAGGGGAGGGAGAACGGAATGACAAACAGCAGTCGGGGAAAGATAGAGCTCATAACAACGGGGATCCCTGATGTGTTTCTCCATTTACAAGACACGGGAAGAGAAGAGGAAGGGAAAGGGGGGAGGAAGAGTGTGATGTGAGGTGTGTGAGACAGAATGGAAGCAGGAGAGGTGAGGGAAACAGGGAGGCAAGTGAGATGCTATTGTGAGGCAGACCGGCAGCATGGAAATGTCTTTCCACCCCTAAAGCCAGGCCTGTTATCAGCCCATCAACCTTCCCTCGCTGCAAACACCTTGTACCAGCACAATTACAAAAGGTGGCTGGATGACACACTTTCACACTCAGAGAGACAGGAGGGGGATGATATTATAGAAGTGAAACAAGGAACAAAAACAGGATGAAAAACAGAGGAGGACACAAAACACTATTGTCATTGTCAGCTCCTTTAAAGCTGCTTCCTTGGCAGAGGTCTGATTCTCACAACACCGGATACCTTTAAGCTTCTGCCTTTCCTCTCCATCCGTCCTCTCCTCTCTTCTCCTGTCCTCTCATCTCACCTGCTCTGCTCTGTTCACCCCTGATCCCCTCTGCTCCACATCTTGTTCCCTTTTCCCTAGTTCACATCTCTCGCACCTCCTTCTCTCCCTCCTCCCTCCTCCCTTTATTCTTCACCTCCATCTCCGCTCCCGCCTGTCATAACCTCTCCCTTCCTTGTCTTTCTCTACTTCCTTCACCCTGCCAGTTTAAACAGACCATGTTGTCTGAATGGCAGAACCTGCTAATCCTGCGTGTAACAGCTGCTTAGGCCAGTGATCACCTAAAAAGAAATCCCTACTTGCCGAGTTTCAAAGGGAATGCTTTAGGGGGCTAATCCATGCAGTGCAAGTCACTGGATGTTTGCAGAGGTGAAATGAGTCTGTGTGCATTCACGATTATGTGTGTACAGTGAATGCTTCTCGTGGCTTTTTTTTCTTCTTAAAGTGTGTGTGTGTGTTTAAGGGAGGAAGAGAGCGAGTAAAGTAGAAGCAGCATGTGTTTGCCCTAGAGGATCGGATACTCTCGCTTTGAGTCCCACTGTGAGAGACATTAGGAGATGAGGGACACAGTTAAATTGGAAAAATGTCCAAGTGAGCAAATGTTAAAAACAACAGCACCTGAATGCCCCTCAACCCGTCCCGGTGGAACAAATCTACTTTTCTTACAGCAAGCTGATGAAGCATTCTCCATATTCTCTCATCACACTGTAAAGTCTATTTACAAAAGCATGCCAAGCCCCTCTTTACACACACAGTCTTCAGCATGTCTGTCTGGACTGTATATAATAAAGGACTGATGTAAGGCTGCAACAAATTGGTATTTTAGTATTAATTAATTTTTTTCCCAGTAATCATCATTTAGTCAAAATGAGATGAGAAAACTTGGAGCTGCTGATTGGTGAAAGAGAGTCAGCTGACAGATCACATGATTCCTTTCTATGCAACCAATTGGCAGATTTAATTCAGGGCGCCCTATTTAAACCGCTCTGGCCTGCCTACTGTTGCTGCTTCCTCTGCAAGCTGCTTTGCAACCTGCCTCCACCCCAGCTCCTCCTTTTCATGCTGTGTCTGACTTATCAGTGTCATTTCTGTTTGTCATTGATGCTGCTCTGTTGTGTTCCCAGGGGCGTCTTTGCTGCTGCTCTCCCTGCCTTAGGCTTTCCATGTAGGCACATGGAAGGGCAGGGAGGTTTGCTCTCTCTGCCTCAAGGCTTTTCTTGTTTACACATTGAAGGGCAGACAAGTGTGCTCTATCTGCCTTAAGGCTTTCCAGATAAGCGTGTGGAAGGGCAGAGACGTGTGCTCTCTCCACCTTAGGCTTTCCATGTAGGCGTGTGGCAGAGGCTTTCTACTGCAAATGGAAATGAAGTTTTCTTTGACTAAAGTGTTCCTGACTGAACTTCCACTTCGAAACTCTCACATATATCTTGCGGTGCCAATGTAGGCGAATGGAAGGGCAGGGTAGTTTGATCTCTCTGCCTCAGGCTTTCCTTGTTTGCACATGGAAGGGCAGAGAGGTGTCCTCTCTCTGCCTTTAGGCTTTCCACACAGGTGCTTGGAAGAGGCTTTCTGTGTAGGCCTAGGGAAGTCAGAGAGGCCGATTATTATTTTTTCTTTCTTCTAGTAATGTTGACTTGTTGCACACCCTTTTAGATAATGTAGCCACTGATTTCATAGATGCTACTGAAGCTGGAGTTGCAGCAAGCAGTATGGCTACTGGCTGGTCAGTCCCTTGTAATGCTGAACATCTGAACTGGATAAGGAAGCAGCAAGAAGCCCTGCAACTCACGTCTTCACTGAAGACAAGTGTTTGGGCGCAATTGGATTCTACAATCTTGGCCGAAGAAGGAGCAGGATTTATCTAATATGGTTTGCAAATGCACAGGCTGACATCAAATGCCATCACTTAGAGTTTAAAGAAGTGGAGCAAGTTTGAATCCTGAATGAACATTTAATCGAATCACAACCCCAAGAATCAAAATTGAATTGAATCTTAAGACACGAAAATATCAAAACCCCTGTTAATCTTCTCATCCAGCTCTTGGCAAGACAGCAATACTTCCCAAAATGTCAAACTACTCCTCTAAGCTTCAGGGAAAACAAGCAAGCAGTGGCACTACATCACACACCAAAGACCACGTATCTAATAATGAAACGACTGATTTAATCTAGTAACTAAACTGATAACAAGACAAGATACCGGTGACAAGATACCGGTGATTGATTGATCATATTATATGTTCGCCTGCAGTAATTAATCAGAGCAGCACATTGCAATGTTGAGGAAAAAATAAACCCATATGAGTTTCTCCAAGTACAAAGAGCCCAATCAGTCACAATCAGATGCTGTTGTGTCTTGTGTCCTACCAACCCTCCAACCCCCCCAAAAAATATTTAATTCACAGTCATGTAAAAAAAAAAAAAAAGCAAATCATCACATTTGAGAAGCTGGAAGCAGCAAATGTTTGGTACTTTTGTTTGATAAATCAGCAATTACTTAACTGTTAAAATTATTCTAGAATCTGACCATGTGACTGATTAATCAGCTAATTGTTTTACCATGAGAGTGCTGTGTTTTAAACCACTTCTTTGAATGCATATCAGTCTGCTTTAATTGTTTTTTTAGGAGAAAAAAAGCAAAATGCATCACAAAGATGTTGATTTGTTGCAAATTAATTGACACGGATAAGAGTTGAGGTTGGGCCCCATGTGGCCCTGAAGTGGAAATGAGTAGAATTTGTAAAGCTGGCACTGAGGAGATTCCTCTGGATAAACAATCTTCACACTGTGCCCCCTCCTCCCTCCCTCTCCTCCCTCCTCCTGTGAGCAAAGGACTCCAGTAGCTATGCTGCTCTTTAATCTCAGGGACCGGGCTCTAAGAAGGAAGTGGTGGGGCACAGAATTAATAGTAGTGGCGGCCATTGAAGATAGGAGCTGCGTTGGACTGCAGATGGGGCTGGGAGCTGGGGGTAGCTATCGATTGTTACAGGGGATATGTTTTCTACTCCCTGGGAGTGTCGAGGAGGCCAAGCCAGGATTGCCTGGCATGCGGTGTGCCGGTTGTGCACACTCACACACACATTCACACACAAACAGCCCTCCCTAAGCTGAGGAGTGAGGAAAAAGCAAAGGGGGTAAACGTTCATATCATCCATCACTGGCAGGTACGTTTAGAGAGAGGCCTGTGGGGCTGGGACTTTCAGCACCCCCTCCGGGAATGGTTTAGTCCATTTCTCAACACAGAGCTGGTCCTTTCCACTTTCCCCCATTTCCTCTGCCACAGGGGGAAATATTTCACCTGTCCTTTTTTCTCTCTTTCCCTCTCTCTCCTTTTCTCTCCATTCCCCCGAATATCCTGTGCAGCAGAGAGAAAAAAAGGCACATATCTCTCTCTCAGCACCTGTCCAGCTTCACCCCTCTCCTCCTCCCCTGGCCCACGAATCATCCCTCGCTCTAGGAAGGAAAGCAGTTCATCTGCTCCGCCCCCCTCCCCTCCTCCTTAATGCCATCATTTACTGTTGCAGTCCCATGGTAGATGTGAGGGAGAGCTAGGTAGCAGCACATATCAGTTTCACCCCACCCTCCCAGCCCGCTCCCTTTAAAAGACATCAGTCCTATGGGGCCGAGCGGAGATAAGCTACCGTGTGTGCCAGCAGCCCGTCCTCTGTCAACGCAAGCCGGTGACAGCCATGCAGACAACCACCATATACATATTAAGTTTATTAGAAAATACAGTACTTCCTATGTGTGAGTGGGCGGGTGCTGAGACACCTCTGCAGCGTGGCCAGCTTCTGCTACGACCTGGCTGCCATGTGGCTAACGAGCTCAGATTAATTACCTGGACTGAATCCCTGCGATACTCGGAGCAAGATGTGGCGTCTGGCATGACACGGGAGACTGATACACTGACAGACTTGGTTCACAGCTGCTCTAGCACCTCAGGACACCTCACGGAGAAATGAGCCAGGGTAGAGCGGGGACGACCTAAATGCTTAGTGACTTCTTAGAAGTCTTACTTATCGTAGCTTATCAGCTGGAGAGTTCGGGGGCGAGAGCAGCTGTTCTCTTCTGCTTTCTGAGATTCACAGTTAAGGTATCAAACGCAATCTGGAAAGATTTACAAAGTATGGCAAAGCAGACCGAGCTTTAATTCAGTTCAATGACAAATGGCCCACAGCAGGTCTATTCAACTGGCGGCTCGCGGGCCAACTCCGGCCCTCAGATCAAGCCAGACTGGCCCGCTGAACAGTTCTGTTTTCAAATTAATAAAATTTAAAACCTGAAGAAAAGAAATCATGCAAATAAGGGTGCTTTCACACCTGTCCTGTTTGGTTCGGTTCAATAGAACTCAAGTTCATTTGGGCAGGTGTGAACACAGCAATCGCGCTGATGGCTCGGGTGCAGTTTGTTTGTGTTGAGAACGTGTTCCGACCTGGATCTGAACCAGCTGCAGTCACATGACACATTGTTTGGGTTAAACATGAGCATGTTACAGTCCTGGAGGATTATTAATGTGCACCTCCTCCTGTACTGCCTTAATATGCACATTCAGCACATCCAATGCATCAAAACATTGTTTTCTAGTTGGAGCCGCGCCTCGTTTTCAAACTGTTTGGTTTGACTAAAATGAACAATGACAGCAATATAGTCCACGATGAGCAGCGCTAAAATCAACCTGCGTAGTTGTCCCTTCACTGTGCCATTAAAACATGTCGAAATTATCTTTCAAGTGTACTCTTCCTTAACATTTTGTCTACTTCCTGGATTTTTCCCGCATGGAAATTCGGACCAATCAAGAGCAGCTTTCTTGAGCAAGGCATTTTATTTGGTCCGCTTGTGAGAACATGAACCAACTCTAGGCAATTATTCAACTTTGAAACAAAATAAGTCCCTGAATCGGGCCTAAGCAAGCAAACTCTTGGTCTGAAAGCCACAACAAATCCTTCAAACCAGGAGAGCACCTCTTTGCGCTTGGCCTATTTGCCGCTGAACCCCACAACCTGCCGACGGGATTGAAAGGCATGGTTTCTTTACAAAATCGACAAAATTACACCATTTATCATAGCCAGAAACTGTAAAAACAGAAATCATTGTGGCATTTTTAAATTTCTGATGGTCCTTGAATGCATCATGTGAGACGAACAATAAATGTAAATTTTTATGTTGAAAAATAATGGTTTTGAAAATGTTGTGGTGTCTTGTGTCAAGTGTACATAGTGAGAATAATAGCTCAGGAAAATGTCTGGCCCCTGGGCCCTTAACTTTGTGACAATGTGGCCCCCTGAACAACATAGTTAAATAGCACTGGCCTACAGCGAAGGGTTTCACGGAGCTAAACTGAAGTTACCTGACAATAAAAACAATCAACTTGAAAACAGGTTTAAAGTATACAGATTTCATAAGAGAGGTCTTGTGCTTGGGTTCACATTGTAGAGTTTTCACTGCACTCAGTCCCCTAGTTATGAATGTTTCCTGAGCTGCTGCTACCTCTCTCTTTCTTTTTCTCCCTTTTGGTCAATCCCTTCAATCCCCTTCTCCCCCAAGGGCTAAAACTTTAGGAATGCTGGTCACATGTAATGTAAGTGTGTATGTGTGTGTGCGCGCAAATGCACGATTAGCGGCAGCTCTGAATGAACAGTCTGGGTTTGGTATGCACAGAAGCCTCTTGTTGTGTGCCCTGCGACAAGCCCCGGAGCGAAAGTGGTGAAAAGGGATGTGTGTCTTTGTGTGTGCAAAATGTGCTACAAATACCTCAAGAAGACAGACAGCGAGAACCTCTGAAAACTACTTAAAGGCTTCACGTTAGGGAAATGAAATTTGGAGAAAGGATGCATTATCTGAAAAGAAAGCAAAAATATGATAAAAATGCTTCTCTTGGGAATCTCTTTATACGGATAAATGATTGCAATCGACTACTTACTGCTGAAACCACTGAACAAAGATCAAAGTCTTCCAGAGACAAAGACACTGGGGTTGAGACTCGTGGGTATTCCACAAGTCAGAGGTGACTTCCCAAGCTGCTGTTGAATTTCCACTTCTTTCAGATATTTTTGTGTTGTAATTATTTGACTTCACTGACTGTATTAGCATGCGTGGATTTCAACAGGCCAAGGACGGGAAAAAAACAAGACTCCTGCCCTCCAGACCACAGAAACAAGACAGACAGACGGAGTTCCTCTTCCTCAAACTAGCCTTTTTAAATAGCCTACAGCAAAGCTGCTGAAAAACTCCACAAAAGACACGTCTGAAGAAATGTATTAACTGTGGAGGATTCTCTGAGGAGTTCCAACGAGACCATAGTGGAATTAAAAAATACTTCTGCTTTCCTCACAGTGTGTTTGCATGCCACTGGAATTCTTCAATCCAGTTGCCAGAAAAAATGCTGGCATTGAAGTTTTTTGCAAACCACAGATATTAGTACATTATTATGTAGCAGATATGTTGAAACTTTGTATTCCAACAACACTGTGGTTAATGGTGGTTAGATTCAAGCACAAAAAACAATTGGTTACGATTAGGAAAAGATCATGTTTGGGCTTCAAAAACCCAGTATGGGTGGTAAAATCCCAACTGAGAAGCCACTGAAAACAACCACTTTTTCTGGCACTACCCCCACAGAAAACGCAGTGATGTCTCTGTAAAAAAACAAAAACACTCTCTTGCCACAATCTCCAAAGGAAACACAGTCATAGATTGCTAAAAAACACCCCACATTTGGTGGCTAAAAAGCTCCTGGAAACACAACGATGACTCACTAAAAACATCAGGTTTTGTTGTTTAATGAACAGAAAATGCTAAAACTATTGGCGCCATATTCCAGAAGATATAGTTAAATTAAACAGATTTGGGTGGTCTTACCCAGATTGGTAGTTAGCCTAGTTAGTTTTCCTACCAAGTAGGGTCCATTTGATATATTGATATATGGTACTTTATTCCGTGACAGAAAGATGTTTTAATGCAAGTGCTTGAAAGGAAAACAAAGTTAATTGAAGTGAAAGGACGCTGTCAATCAAATATGATGTAATCACCATCCATCCATCCATCCATCCATCCATCCATTTCCAACTTCTTATCCAAAGCCAGGTCACCGGGGCAGCAGGCTAAGTAAAGTATTGCAGACACCCAGGGATCCCAAGGCATTCCCAAGCCAGATGAGTTATACAGTATAATCCTTCCAGCATGTTCTGGGTCTATCCTGGGGCCTCCTACCGGTGGGACATGCTCGGAGCACCTCTAATGGGAGGCACCCAGCCAGGAGGCATCCTGATCAGATGCCTGAACCACCTCAACTGACCCCTTTTGACGCAAAGGACTAGATCACGCCTCCGCAACACTAAGAAATGGTTTGAGCAGCCAGATGAGCTGTTTTCGAACTAGGCTTTCCAATAAATATGAATGTTTAGTTTCACTCTGATTTTTGTGGATGATTAATGAGACACTTCTCTTTGATATCATACATGCATTTTTACTATTTCAAGTTTTCAGTGGCTTTAAGAAAGTTCAAAGTATGTTTGTGTATGCTGTCAACTGTAGGCCTAGTTCTTAAAAAGAAACTCAAAGTCAGCCAAAACAGAAATTGGCATCGGCCAAGAAAATTGTAAAAAGTGCTTCTCTACTTATTGACGGGGTCACGTTAAAGGAACGGAGCAACACATTATAACTTGTCACATGTCAACGTTTGGTCATGGACCTTTCCTCGTCCAGATACGACGTGGAAGGTGCCCTAGGTATATTGGTTGTTGACGCTCTTGGATGCTGTGTCAAGTTCTGCCTGTTACATGCATTGTCTTCTTAAATACACTTCTGTTTTTACAGGACATTTACCATTTACATACAGTCAAACGCACTATGTCAGTACAACAATGCAAATTGTTTTGTTTTTTTTCCTTGAACAATTAACGCACGGGGTTGGGTTTAGGCAACAAAAACATGTGGTTAGGTGTAGGAAAAAATAACAGGGTGTGGCTTTATAATCTTACAGGACGCGAACACCACTCCCCCAGGTGCAAGTCGGTGTTTGTTTGACCCATCCACCACACTTCACAACTGCCCTACTCGGACTTTCGCCACCTTCACTTTCATTCTTGTCCCGCCGCGTTTCCCCAGACCCATAGTTTTTGTTCTCAGTAACATTGCAAACAGTTTTTTGTTCTTCCTAGCCCCCAATTCTTCACAAGCATACAGAAGTATTCTTCGCTAACACTCTTCACCATTAAATTTCTCACTCTTTTGAGAATTGTAAATCTGGGTATTCTAGCTAATTTATTTATTGCACTTACTACAGAAGTCCCTCTGCATTAGAGCATCGGATAAATGCCCGCTCACCTAATGGGCCATAATTTAATCTAGAATCTGCTCGCTGTTGTGGAAATGAACTGAAGGGAACACTATGATGGGAAAACAAGAAAATACCGTAAATGTGTTGATAACTTCTGGAACTTTCCCCATAAATTGGATTAAGAAGAACTGGAGTTGAGAGGTGACCTCGAATAACCTCAGAGATTTATTCTGAGTGTGTACTAACAACAAGGAAACTCACACTGAGAACAATGTTAGAGCTAAAATCCCCAAAGCATGTGGCAAAAGTGAAGCTGGGCTGTCTGAGTCTCACAAGGTTTGGTTCGCCTTCTCCCTTTAAAAAATCTTTACTCGGCATCCCAGCAGCTTACATAGATGGATTACCAGACACACACACACACACACACACACACACACACACACACACACACACCATCTCCAGACTCACTTGTCCTCAAATACACACACCATACTGTACCCACAAAAGTCTGCATACTTTTCCACACACACACACACACACACACACACCGACTAGTCCCTTGTGAGACTGGTTTAGTGCAAGTCACATTTATCCTGAGGCGTGTGTGTGTCTGTGTGTGTGTGTCTGTGTGATAGAGAGTGTGTTTGTGTGTAGTAATATACGATTTCTCTGCTGTGAAGGCAGCAGACGCCAGAACCCAGAGAGGGTATTGAGTGCCTCAGTGTTTATGTACAGTAGAGACGGTGCTGAGGTGTAAAAAAGATCAACTGTAAAAGTGAAATTTGCATATTCATGCCTGACATGCAAAAACAGGAGGGCATTCACAAGTATGTTAATGCTACTTGTTAATCCATCACATACAAACACATTTAGAACGACATGGATTTAGTTTTAATGAATTTTCATTTCTATGGCCCCTTTTACACTTCCTGTTCTGGGCGGGAATTTCACATTTATTCTGCCTCACTGTTCTACAGTCATGGAATGGGGGGGACAGAGTTGTCAACAGCTGTGTAGAAAGGACAGCCGGCAGCATGGGACCATGGATGAGATGGGTGTGAAGTTCTGATGATGTGTATGTGTGCTACCTACCCCCAGAAGATTTAAAAAGCAGCTAGCAGTTAGCAGCTAACTGAAAGAAAAACAGCAGCCGAAAATGTCCACAAATTGGGGAAAAAATGAGGCCTGAGAGCTCCTTACCCTCTGAGCAGAGGGCGAGATCAGCGGCCATGTAACAGGGACGGTACATGATTGTTATTGCCATGTTGAGCCGTGATTTTTATGAAAGCACTGATGAAACATTATATGTCACACCAGAGGCCAATGCTGTTGTGTCAAATGTCACACCCATCACACCTCTTTTGCTTCTGGGATGCCGGCATGCTATCTTAAATCACACACTGGGGCACAATGATGCTTGTGTTGTTTGGTTCTGTGCAATACAAGCGAAGACAGCTTAATGAAGGGAGCGAAATATGCGAATTAAGCAGCGGAAATAAGGCAAATAGCGTGATTTTGCGTCATATGCTTATTTGGAAGAGTTGAAAAATCATAACTTCAGCGACAAAATCACTCTGCGATAGCCAAGAGAGTTATTCCTGCTTACGACGCGAGTCAACACAAAATATTCTAGCATTCAAACTCGAGTAACGTAACGCAAAAATTCGCATCACGTTTGGAAGGAACACAATACAACTTATAATAACACTGTGACATGTTTGTTTGACATGGTCAACATGTAATGGTGACATACAAATGCGTCTAATTTGTGTTTAAAAACTGTGTGCATTGTTGTGCTTTGTCCTGGAATATTACACATATAAAAACGATGCAAAGGGGAGGGCGATCTTTTTACATAAAGATGCAAAATGTACTGTTGTGCAACTCTACAGCTGTCAGTGACGGGGCAAAATGATGATGAATCTTAAAGGTCCAGAAGGCAGAAATGGAATGTAATATAATAAGTGTTTTCTTTAGTGTATAATCACCTAAAAATAATAGTGTTTTCATTGCCTGAGAATGAGCCATTTATAATAACACAGGGGGCGGCCACCATAGTTAGAAGCCCCTCTGCAACGAGCAGCATCTTAACTAAAGGCCTTTCTCCAATGTGCCAAGCAGCGCTTGAGAGACAGTGATTTAGAATGTGAAACTGCTTTAGTCTTCACCAGTTTAAATCACCGGGTCTATTTGTTTTGAAAAAGAGGAGACCTCTGCGGAAAATTAGGCTCCCGGTGAAACCCTCCTAAACAATAAACACTTACAGAATTCTAACCTGGAGAAGTTTCAGATGGTTGCAATCTGCAATCCTCACCGCTAGCTGCCACTAAATCCCCCTCAGGGCTCATTTATGCTTAAAGACAGATATGGAAATGGAGACGTACAGAGCCTCCTGTCCATACTTTGCGTTCATTTTTTCCAAATTTGTGCATGTTTTCTGAAAGCTTACGAATACGGATGAAAGGAAGCAGAACCATTGGAACAAATCAGTAGTATATAATAATATGTTGTGAAAATATTCAAATGAATTCTCCAGCCAAATGTCGGGATGTATTTAATGGCTGCACAGGCCAAAGCCCTCTACAACACTGCCTCCGATTAAAGGTACAATGTTACGACCTCCTCCACTGTTGCCTCGTTTATTGTTGCGTGAAACTGTTGACTCTGCCCTCTGGTGCCGTTTATTGGCTGTATCTATGCCATCATAAAGGATGCATGGAAATATGACAGCAGTGACGTTTACAACGTTTGTAATGGACGTTTTTATTTTCGTATGTAAAGGGAGCATAAATGAGCCTCCACTGTTCCTTAAAGTATTCAAAATCACAGAGCCTGTTCAGACCTTGTATTAACATGTGTCTTGGGGGATCGGATCACAACTGGACAGCTCCAAGTCCGTGTGTTCACGCCTGGCATTAGAATGCGTCCTCACACCAGACACAATTCTAGCTCCAAATGAAAGCATTTCAATCCAGTAACCTCACTGGTTATAGTCTGAGGTTTGCAACTCAATACACTCCCCACAATAGAGTGCTGAAATACTTCTTCTTCTAGTCAGTGTCCTTTTGTGGAGTTCAGTGGAATGGTATGTGCCCACTCACTCCTTCAAAGAAAAACTCTTTCTTTCTGCCCTCCTCTGCCTCCCCACTGGGTGAACCCTGAGAGTTTCCACATGACAACAGGAATCTAAATCATATGGCTTACATACAGTATATTAGGTCCATATCTCTCAAGGGCATGAAAGCCCTTTAACAAGCCATGAGAAGATACTGGCAATTCTCCTACTGTGTCCCTCTACCCCCCTCCTCTCTCGTATACCGGCCTCTTATTTTCCTCCGTGAATAAACCCCAGAACTTTACATCTCCAGCTTTGAATGGGGCCCATCAAGCGATTTCTGAGCCATATCTCACAAGGGCAGGAAAAAAGCCTCACCCTACCCCCCGTCTCGCCGCACACCTCCCTGTTCAGCCATGAAATGACACCCCTATTTAATCAATTGTGAATCATGAAATTTTGCACAAGAGACCCCTTTTCTTTGCACTTGACAGTGATTGAACTGCACAGCCATGCAATTCCATTCACCACGGCGATGAGAAGAAAGGGGAGCGGGGGAGGGGCCTGCGCACTGTGTAGTGTGTGTGTTTGAGAGATGAAGGTGATTTCCCTGTGACATCATGGGCCCCCGCTCAATGGCACCGCAACAGAGGGTCCCTTCTGTGCATCGAGGCCACGTGGTCAGGCAGCATAGTGGGATCCTACAGCTGATCTATAGGGGTGCACAGGAGGTGTGTGTGTGTGTGTGTATGCCACAGCCCTTCACACAAACACTTTATATAGGCCCCTAAAAGACCAGGGGTCAAGAATAACAGAGAAAGAGGAGAAAAAAGAGGGTTTGAGAGAGAGATTACAAGTGGAGGAGGGCGGAGGAGACAGAGTGAGATCAAGCCTGAGGGAAAAAGTAGAAAAGTGGATAAGAGGAGGAGAGGGGGAGAACAAGGGAGAGACTGAGAGATGGGGTATGAGACCCCAAGCCCCTCTCTTTCTTCTGCATGAATGGGCTGGTGGGAACGACATGTGAATGTGTGATGTAAGGTCTGTAGCGAGTGTGTCAGGGAACATAGCTGAGATTCCAGGCATCCGTGTGACATTGCGGTGACCCCGGCGTGACCCTGATGGCAGAGGTCAGAGTGAGTCAGCTCCTTCATGTCACCGCAAGACAGACAATGACGAGCCCTGGATTTATGCAGGATCCATTCATTCGCTGTGTCATTCTTTTATGGGATGAGGTGGAAGTGTGTGTTTCTCTCGTGTGCGTGTGTTTGAGTGCAGCATGCTAATGATGTGCAAATATATCACAGCGGCGAGAGCTTTGGTTTCACTTCCACAATGCAGACGCTAATTCTGCCGACAGGACAAGCCCCCAGAAACACGTTATTGTGCAACGCAAATAATATGGAGAAGTGAAGGATGATTCCCTGATGACCAGTTCTACCGAAAACAAAACAATCTGACATAATCATTCTCCCTGATGTCTGAGTAGTTTCATCTCAGTTATTAAGGTAATAAATGACAAAATGAATTAGGACTAGACCCAGAGAGAATCACAGAGCTCTAGATTTGATGTTTATTTCAATCGTAGAAAATACATTTCTAACATAACATGTTAAAAGGTGGTGGTGTGGCTTCATGGATGGCAATGTCACTTATGTCCAGACTGAAATGTCTCGACAAACATTTGATGGATTGCCATGTAATTTTGTGCAGATATTCATGGTACCCAGAGGATGAACCCTGCTAACTTTCGAGATGCCCTGACTTCATCTTTAGCCCCACTAAAAGTGTGATATTTTGCCTTTTTACTAAAATGTCTTGACAACTGTTGGCTGGATTGCAGTAAAATTTGGTGTACACATGATGTCGTTGATGCTCTCCTCAGGATGAATTGTAATAACAACCCTTTTAAACTTTTCATCCAGCGCCATCATCATGAAACTCATGACATTCTCATCAGCCTCAGCCAAAGTTTTTTTTGTTTGTTGGTCATCCAAAAAAACCTTATGCACAGAAACCTTGCACACTGAGTGCGTTATGTTTTACAGTTCTTTTCATTGCGAAAATTTGCAGTATAATAGAAACCTACAGCCTCACAGAGCTGCTAGCATGGCTGTGGGTGCTTAGTCATATTAAAGACCTAGACTCACCAAATTGACATCAAGGAACCAGTGGAGACAAAGTCCAACCTGATGTTTATAGTACAAAGAATATTTACCCTGCACACACGAACAGTAACACAAACAATTAGGAACTGTTTCTGCTAAAGAGCTCAATGGCTAAAAACATAATCTTACCTAATACAACACGTTTGCTTCAACTTCACGCCCTCTTGACTTCAGCCGTTTGTTTACTTTCCTCACTATCGTTTATCTTCTCGTGCGCTGAGCTAAACTGCTTAACAGAGATCTAGTCCAACATGCTGAATCTGCTGAAAATAAGCCAACAAGGGCCGACAGTGTGGGACACCCTGCCAGTACTAGGGCAATAGGTGCTCACTGACAGCTTGGTGGGTCAGGGCCTTTAATATGCATTGAGAGCTGCATCTGAATCTTAATATATATAATAATGATAATAACACTAGGGATATAGATGCAAGATTTTGTATTCACATACATGCAGTGACTACAAGCCGAAATAGCTCAGTTGGGAGAGCGTTAGACTGAAGATCTAAAGGTCCCTGGTTTGATCCCGGGTTTCGGCAGCAATTGTGAATACCTTTTAAACGGCTGTGGCTCAGGAAGTAGAGCGGATCGTCCACTTATCCCCGGCTCCTGCAGTCTGCATGTCGAAGTATCCTTGAGCAAGATACTGAACCCCAAATTGCTCCAAATGGCTGTTCCATCGGTGTGTGCGTGTGTTAAAAACTTGTGGCACCATGCACAGTAGCCTCGGCCACCAGTGTATGAATGCGTGTGTAAATGGGTGAATGTGACTCGTTGTCTAAAAAGTGCTTTGAGTTTTGTGATGACTAGAAAGGCGCTATTCAAGTGCAGTCCATCCATCCAAATGCTCTATTCCAATGATAATCATTTACACAATTTCTGGATCAGCACCTAACAACGCAAATGTGCACCAAAACTTTACACCATAGATCAACTTTCACCAAATGTCACTAAAATCTGTTCACAGGTTTCTGACTTGACCAAACAATCCCAACTCAATGTCCACTTACTGTCTTGTTCCAGAGCTTTCAACTGTGCTTCCATTCTGCTGATACAGACTGCCAACATGGACGAGAAGTCCTAAAAGTGCTTAGAATCATGGAAGGTTTGAACATCTACACTCTTCTACAACTGAGCAAATTCAATCTGCTGATGAGGAGTGTGAAATGTGGCCAAACGTCTGTAAGGTCCGAAATGAAATGCGAATCTTTCTGAGATCCTCTGCTTATTGACAAACAGGAGAGAAACACTACCTCCTTTTGTGAGATACAAACAGTCCAGGGGATTGCTGTAATTTGTTTTGATAAAAAAAATTTCACGTCTCCGATGTCATGGGAATGTAAGGCACCTGTTAATTATATTTATTAATTACGTTTTGGTTTCCTGGTTGGTCTGGTGACTCAGAGGCACAACATGCACCTCAGCAGGGGTTTCAATGAGGCATATGCCTTGCCACACATCAGCTCCGTCTCTCTCTCATCTGTATGCAGAGTCAAGAAGAATTCAGCTCTGGAAAAGAACACCTGAATGCATCAGGCCCAGGCAATAACAAGAGGCATTTTTCTGGGCTCACAGTTTTGCAAATGACATAAATTGTCAGTGACCTGTGTCGCTACAATACAAAGAGCACACGTACTGTGCGCTGAGGTTAGGACCCTATCTGCTCTGTTTACACTGCAGAGGAAATTAATTTCTGTGCACTGATAGACTGATGGTGGGGCGAAAAACAAGATGAAAAAGATGGGGAAGATGCACAATGTTCATTACCTGAGGCTTTATGTGTGAGCTTCTCCTATGTGCCCAACTGCACGGACAGCTGCAGGTTACTTAGAGAGCTACAGACTAGAAAGAGTAAGATTTACCCTAATTACAGTTCGGGTACACAGAAACATTGAGCTAAGATTAGATGAAATACTGATCGCCTGGGCAAAACAGGAGGAAAAGACGTCTGCGGAGAGCTCAGGATGGATGACTGAATCATCGAGACAGCTGATTTCACTGTACATACAGGCCTTAGTCTTAATGCTGAGGAAGCTAAGGGATTTATTTGGCTTGCTTCAGATGTCAGTCACAGACATTCTGGCTCCAGTTTCTAAAAAAAAATCACAAAGGACACAAATTAATTAAAAGTACCTACAATTCTGGATTTCTATGTGAGCCAAGCACAAGGCTTAAGTCAGGCCTTAAAGCAGAGGTACGCTTGTAAAGAACCAGCTCATATGAAAAGTCACCCGTCAACGTTAAGTGTTTATAGCTGGCCCAAATGGTGCCACTCAAATGCAAGGCGATAAGCCTGTCATCAGAAAGAGAGGTGATAATCATACAAACGGGGATAACGGCGCACAATTTCAGACAGTCTCGCCTTGAAGGCTTTCATGGTGTTGCAGGCAGTTGTACACACAAAAGGTGACGGAAGTAGTTATGTAAGAATATAAAAAGAGCTTTAGAGAGAAGTTCAAACCATGCATACTTTCTATCCTGTGCACACCTGGCTGATTGCCCAATTGCAAAACCAAAGTGGTCGTGCTTGTCGGATTGTTGGTTTTGGAAAAGCAACAAAAATTGGCGACCGCAGCCACCTGAATTTGAGCGCTTAGACTGAAGCATACTGACGTTTTCCGTGAGTCAGTCATGGATGTGGGGAGGAGGGGCCAGGTGGAGGATGCTGGTCCTTATGTACTTGAAAGCACTTTGGGGACATGAGATAAGAAGGTATATCCTACTCAGTATATTAACCAGTGAATCAGAGGTCTATGCAGTGTGCCACATATCTCATCAACAGTGTTGGACAAGTTATTTGAAAATTGTACAAGCAAAGCACCCCAGACGTCCCTCTCCCCAGTCACACTTTGCAGCTCCTCCGGGACCCCTGAATACTAAAGGGGACAGAGCGTTTGCTGTCAGGGCCCCGAGGCTCTGCAACAGTCTGCCTGAGGAAATCGGGTCTGCCGAGTCAGTGATCTCTTTTTAAGTAGCTTCTTAAAACATACTTTTATCGGAGAGCCTTTGCTGATTTTACTTGAGCTTTAAGTTCATTTAGACTGTCTTTATTTCCTCAGTTTACATATACTTAAGTTTTTTTATCAGATCTTTCAAAGGTTGTTTTCATGACTTGTCTGTTTTAATTATTGACATGTAAAGCACCTTGTGACTCTGTTTTAAAAAGCGCTTTATAAATATTATTCTTATTATTATTATTACTACTATTATCAAGGAAACATGGCATTCAGCTAAATAGAACTGTATCGTGCACAGCCATCATTTCAATAAGGGTGAAACTACGGTTCTTAGGCTGACGTACAGGCATATACAGAGGTGTCATGTATGCATAATGCATGATGCATTACAGTGTAAGTGAGGACCCCATAGGGATCCAATTACTTCCAGAGGGAACATTTTGAATTTGGTCACAGTCTCATGATCACATAGAGTCTGTCAGACAAAAACTATTGAGGCTGTGTTGCAGGAATCAGAAGTAGCCCATGGAGACAGTTGTTGCTGGGGTATCCGCTGAGAGAACTGGGGGCGAAAATCTGTCAGGGTGCAGCACAAATGTTTACTGGAGCAGAAATACACTAAAAATTACTTTTTGTAAAGTGTGAATGGTCCAGTTGTTGCATTTACATTTGCTTAATGCATTTCGCATGCCGAGCAGTTAAACATTTGTCTTGAATATAATTTTCCAAATGATTATAATCACTTCATTTGAAAGTCACATCATGTGGTCAGATTTGCATTTAAACAACAAATGCAAGCAACTAATGGCTTTTCTCCAAACAGCTGTGATACTCCAGTGAGGTTATACCGCGCGACACACTGCCAGTCATGCTTGGCTACCCCAAAATGAGAAAAAAAAGGCAAACTCCTATAACAAGCAATGTTTTCAGAGGAATGTAGCTGACAACTTTCTAAAGTCACAAAAATCTGCAGAGCGCATCAGTGTGATGGAATGACAGGGAGATAAAGATCAGAGGAAAACAGGGGTGAGCGAGGGGAGGAGGAGAAAGTGAAGGTGAGGAGTTTAGCACCTAAGCTAGCAATAACGAGTGGAGAGACGGCTGATATGATCTTTTGGACTGACACCACATCATTAAAACATCTAAATGATTGAAGACCCGACTTTCCTGTCCAGCACAGCACATCCTGAGGCAGACAGAAGACTCAAGGCTTGTTTACATGGTTTTAAGGACAAATGGATCCAAAAGAAGAATCAACAGTCTCATTATAATAGGCTGAAAATATTTTATGGTCATTTTACAACAAAACAAGTCTTAAAGAAATGCTTCACCTGTAACATGACCATTTGTATACTCACTAGGGATGCACCGATCCGAGATCTGGATCGAATATCGGCCCCGATATCATCAAAGTAGATGGATCGGGTATCGGAAAATGCAACCTAAACCTGAGGCGATTCTTTCCCTTTAAATCTACTGCGACGCGAGCTACATCATACGTCATGGAGCGAAGGAGAGAATCTGCTGTGTGGAGGTAGTTCACACTATTTCAACTGCTGTTGCGCAATTGTTTATTGTTGTTAAAAATAAATAGTTCATCATTGCATTAATCTGTTTCATCTTGTTTCATTTCATCTTGGGAAAGAACTGTGTAGTCATCAATGCCTGATGCCTCTAGTCTTTTCTGTTCTACATGTAAAGATATATAGCTTTTTAGGTCGACCATGGTATCGGATCGGTATCAGGTATCGGCTGATACTCAAAGCCACAGCATAGGGATCGGGATCGAAACTGAAAAAGCTGGATCGGTGCATCTCTAATACTCACGGCATGTTACCTTAACTTTGTGAAGTAAACATTTTTGCCGCAAGCCCCCACAGTGAACGGAGAATCCAAAAAAGACGAACATCATTCATGAATTGGAGTAAACGGGGACCATTTAACGACAGCAAAACTATATCAGTACATCCACTTACAAACTGTCACACAACTCTGCAGTTTAAACAGACGCCTTTTTGCAGAAGCTTTACAATATAAAACTCCACCGCCTACGAGTTGTGTGCCCAGAGCATGCTTATGAGCTCTGAGTTCAAACGTACGCGTGTGCCCAGGAACGTTTCTCGGCCTTGCATGAGACTGTTTACTGATGTGTTTTAAATCGGAAGGTTTTAGCAAGTATGCATGTGTTAAGTAAGTACTGAGCATACGACTGCATTACACTGCATGAGGTGTGTGGGAGTTTGTCCACTGATGTTTTGATATAGTTTTACTGTTGAACCCATTTACTTTAATTCATGAAGAATGTTCTCCTTTTCTTGGATTTTTCCATCATTACAGAGGCATTCGAGAAAAACAGTTTCCTTCACAAACCCGAGGTAACACGAGGTGAGTAATTGATGTACAAATGGCCATTTTGCAGTTAAAGTATTCCTTTAAGTCTCTGTCTGACAGAATGAGTTCCTCTGCTGCAATAACTACAGCGAGTGTGTTTATCAAAGGAGCTATTGATTCATTCTAATCCTGTTTGGAACGACACTGCCGGAGATTTCCCTGCCTGACCCCGGTATTAATTTTGGCACCATTTACCTATAGTTTTCTATTTTCTTTTTAACAACACTGCTGTGATCAGTGTTTTCCTATCAAAGCAATGGACTTCTGGGGATCAGGTTAATTGCAGATGATCTGGACTCTGAACTGCTAGATTCTCTACCACTGCATCACTTAATCTTTTGTCTGAAAGAGAATACAGGGGGAAAGGGATTTAATTGATTTGACGGGCTCTTAAATGTAACGCTTTTCTTCAGATTTAATGAAAATAATGCAGGTGAGTGATACCTTAAAAGCTTAAACCATCCAGTGACAGAAAGAGAAAAGGATAGAGAGGTGGAAAGCTCTTATTCAAACACAGATCTCTTTCTGAAACAGTTTCTTGCTGTGCCACGCCCAGCAGCTTAGTTAAGCATGCAGGTATTTAATCATTAGTTTGACCTGATGATGGTGCTGAATGAAAAGACGGGAGATTCCTGAAGTTCATCAAAGCAAATTTCATGTCATTCCATCCAATAGCTGTTGGGACATTTCACACTGTAGCAGGTGGCAGTCGCTAACTGGATAAGCCACAACACTACATCAGACCAGAGGTATCCATTTCTAAAAAATAAAATAAAAAATGCTACAATATTCCACTTGCAGTACAATACAATATTAAAACAATTAGTTGACGGGCAATTTGGCTGTGAGAAATTGTATGTATGTGCAGTACACATGCCGAAATAGCTCAGTTGGGAGAGCGTTAGACTGAAGATCTAAAGGTCCCTGGTTCAATCCCGGGTTTCGGCAGCAACTGTGGGTGCTTTTCCAGGGTGCTCAATTGGGGAGACTACACTTGGACACCACAAGGTTGGTCCAGAGTATAAACTGCAGTAGTGTCACTGCACCAGCGGCACCCTCAAGCAATGCTCTGCACTCCTAACTGCTCAGTGCACTTGACTGCAGATTTTGTGTGTGTAATAAAAATTAAACTATGCAATCGTAAAATCATATGGGTCTAAAACAAACACTATCAGATTACTTTCCTATATCATTCTGCCCTGATCAGAGCTGCTTCTCCCTTCTCCTCTCTCACTCTATCATGACTCTTAATCTCCTGGCAGCCAACAAGAGGCTTCTTACAAATGCCAAACCCTGACTGGACAAAGTGGATTGTCTTCATTAACCAGTGGGTCAACATGTCATTAACTCCTTCTTAACCACGACTACGAGCCCAGTCGTGTTAAATCTACAATACCAGCTTGGGGGAGAATTCACAGAGGTAGAGACAAGCGGCGACCCCCAGGGCTGAAAAAGATGAAGCCAGTGATGAAGCCATTCCCCATTGACCGCCATGTTAAAATGCTCAACTTTAAAGCAGAAATAAACATGTTTATAGCCTGGTTCAAAAAACTGTTTTGATCTCCATGGCTATTTTCCTTCTTCATGACAACTGCATAGTTGTGCTGGCTCTGAAAAAAATAAAAACAAGATGGCGACGGCCAAAATGCCAAACTTGAGGTTTTAAAACGGGCGTTCACAAACCAGTGGATGATGTCCTGATTGCTATGTCTATTATTTTTATACAGTCTATGGGTAGAGATCATGAAAGATGAGGATAAAGCATGGAACATGTGCTGCTGTTGAGATAAAGAAGGACAGGACAGGAAAGACTTATAAAATGTAGGCACGCCACCTTTTCACTGTCGCATGTGGTCTTGATTTTCATCACCAAAGACCTAATTCAGCCTAACTTGGTGAATATAACACATTAATATGCCTTCATACAGTCATTCACGAGCAAACACACCATCCAATTCTCTGGCAATTACAGCTAATCAGCTGAACTGTTGAGGCACTGCAGAACAACACGCGTTTTCTTCTCACTGTTGACTTTCCAACACTAATCCCACCTCAGAACAGCATGAAGTCTCTCTAAAATCCCACCAAACCTTTTAACCCCGACATCAAAAGCCATTTGTTGCCAGCAGGGCTGCCGGACCAGGCCACGCCCAAAACAAGTCGCAACACAATCTGGTCAAATTACAATGTTCACCTCCCCCATTTCTACTCTTAAAGGGCACCTTTAATATCTCCCCCTTCCACCACCTGGCTGGCATCAAAGCCCAGAAACCCAGTGCTGAGCAGGGAGACACATCAGCAACATTTTTGGCTTTCATTTCCTTCTCCGCAGCGGGGGTGCACAGGGACATGCCAGGGCCCCGGCTCAGAGTGAGAGAGAGAGACGGAGGTAGACAGGGAGTCTCTTTTGCAGCCAATAATGTCTGTAATTTGTCCACAGATTGAGGAGAGAGGAGACAAAGAAAGGCCCGCAGACACCACTCATTCAGCACATTTAGCACTTGCGTGTGTGTGTTTGTATTCATGTGTGTGTGTAATTAGCAGCGCTGCATTACGGCTCCCTTCCTTGGCTGCAGGGTTGACGCTGATTGAAGTTGTTCATAAGCTCTACACTGTACCTACGCCGTAGTGATGTTTGTACTTTTGTAATGGTGTGTCTGTGCCACTCTGCAGTTATACCTCCACAATGCTAATTGATGGAGGGGTTTCTCTACAGATGTGTTTAGTTTCTGTGAAGGCCTGTAAGGTTTGGTTGATTCAAACCCACATTAAACACGACTAATAGCAAGGCTCACCAACAAAACGCTTGGTGTGCTTTCCTTACATATTTAGCATGCTAACATTATTAGCATAAGCCTATAACATTTTACCTGACATAAATTAGCCTATTGGCTTGCAGAGTTTTCCACGACTTACACGAAGCCAGGTTCAACAGCAATGTTTAACACAGGTAACGTTACAAAATTTGGCTCGATTATAACTCACAAGGCTCACTGACAAACAAAACACTTGACGTACTTTCCTTACATATATAGCATGCTAACATTATTAGCATAAGCCTATGACATTTGCATAAATTTGCATAGTGGCTTGCAGCTTGAGTTTTCCCCTACTTATGTGAAGCCAGTTTCAACAGCAACAGGTAACGTTACAAAGGTTCACAGACAAAACAACTGTCTTTTACTATACACGTTTTTCCAACATATACAACATGCTAATGCTATTAGCCCAAGGTCTAAAATGAACACCCGCCAAGCACCAAATGCCGGTAGAGTTTTCGTTTCGCTATCCGCTATCCGCCACACTGGTGGGTAAATGTTTGTACGAAAATAGTCATGTAAGTTAACTGATTGTTGTGCTGAGTCATGAGTTTGACATACAAAAACACACAAACACATTACAGATTTGTTTTTATGCGCATCTAAACTGTGACGCAAAACCAACTATCTCATGCTTTCTCATAGTTTTGCGGCACTGTTTACCAAACGTCACATCAACTGATCCACTAAACCATCATATACCGCCATTTTGAAGCTACCTACTGTTATGCTAATGTATAGCTGAGGGTTATGAGTTGCACCCATAGTTAGGAAGGTAATAAAACAATAACATGGAGGCTCCGTAGTCAGAACCAAGACAGCAGACTTTTTATTGACTCCCAATGTCGCAGCACAATACTCCACTCTTTCTGTTCTTACCTTTCACAATAAAAGCCCTCGGCTTACATCACTGATTATTAGAGGGAACTCATTCATATGCTGAAGTTGTGGGGATGAGTTGTTTTATATGGTAAAATAACTTTGCTTCAAATTTTGCTCCGGCCTCTGCTTTAAGTTTGTATTCAACACAACACCTTATTGTCTCAATTAAAGTAATGAAACAAATGTATATGTGATTAACAAAAAGGCAATTTATCATTTTAGCACGTAAAAAAAAAAAAATTTTCATTCCATCCACCAGCCCCTTGGCCGGTCAGTCAAAAAGTTAATTTTGGACACTGCAAAAGCCTGTGACATTTAACATTGCGTAAATTAGCCTAGCTGCTAATGGACTTTCCCCTACCCATATAAAGTCAGAATAAATCACACATAACAATTAAAACGTTATTTCGTGGAGGCTTTATTGTCTTCACAATTTATTGTTTCTTATCTGTGAAATAAACATTAATAAAAGTTTTGTTTCCACTGGGGAAAACTGTCTCCAGCTTACTTATTATTAAAATAATGTGCAGTTACATTTCTGGTGAACTGGTGACGTAAGGCTATGGTGTAGGGTACACGTGTAAACAGAGCCTACACCATTGGTACGACATCCATTTGGTGCAGAGGTATAAACCCCGCTTTATTGGACACCTGGACTCCTCCTCCTCCTCCATCGCCCCCCACCTTCCATCCCTCGGCTGCAGATGTTAGATTTGGCACGACAATGGGCCGACACTGAAGTGGACAGATGTTTCCGCACACACACGCATGCACACACAGATCCACACAGATGGATATGTGATGTGTAACTGCACTGAACATGATACACTGCTCACAGAATCACACACAGAAGAGAAACACACATGCAATCTCTTTACTGTCTCTCCTCCAGCCTTGCCTGCTGGCCCTGCTGGAGGAGAGCTGCAATTTGTAAATGATTTAACCTTTTAATAGAGAAAAGATGAGGTTGGCTACAGTTGAGTCCCTCTGGATGTGAGGCCAGAGAAGAAAAATAAGGATTGGAGCTGTGATTTAGTCATCATTTAATTGTACTGTCCAATTATCTATGTGGTTCATGTACTGAAGTGATTTGTCTACTGTTGTGTGTGTGTGTGTGTGTGTGTGTGTGTCTGCCTGAGTGTGCACTTGTTGGTGGATTCTTACTTGAGGATAAATGTGTGTGCATGCAAGTGTGTGTGTGGGGTTTTTCAAAACAAGCTGGTGCCAAGGCTTAGCTGATAGGCTAATTAAGCTCACCACAGGGAATAAATGTTTCCTCTCTGCCTGCCATTTGTCACACCTGGCACGGAAATGTCACTAGGAAAAGAAACACACACACACATACACATACACACACACACACACTGGGCGCAGCAGACACACACAGTGGGAGAAATGCTGAGGCGACAGAGCTACTGTGTGAAAGTAAGTGGAAGCAGAAAGAAAGAAGGGGGAAACAGAAAGAGGAAAAGGAGACGAATGAGACACAGACGTACAGCAGGGGAGAAAGAGATGCAAGGTGTTGCGCAAATGAGGAAAAATGATTTTTAAAAAATGCTTGAGAGAAAAGGAAGGGAAACTGGGGGGGAGAGACAGAAAAGCTTTTTCGAGCTCTGTCAGACGACAGCATCCTGTTGAGCTTCACTAGTTATGTTTTCATTACAATAAAATTCCTGCAAAATAAAATGTGAATGAGCGTATGCTTCCTTCAGCTACTGTTGCTTTTAATAGATTCAGGAGGACATCACAACATTACATAATTAATTGAGCATTGGTAACTAACAAATTATGACATTTCATCACTGATTTTAATCAATATGATGTTTTTATCAGCTGCTATAGTAATCAGGGGGTGGATCTGACATGCAAACAGGGCCTCTGCCTGGGCGATATGGCCTATAAATTATATTGCAATATTTTTAGGCTATATCGCAACACACGATACGTATGTCAATATTTTGAAATCTCCTTTAAAGTAGACCACTGAAATACTTAACTACAAACAGAGAACATGGAGATACAAAATGTGAGTGGAAGTAGTGCACCAGGGCCTGTAATCCAGCCTCGGGCTGCTATCAAAGAAATAGTGTTGCAAAAAGTTAAATAAATAAGTGTTATAATAACATTGATAATGTAGTGTTATTGTAAAGTTAAAGTACTGTTATAATAAAGTTTGATTAGTAGTGTTATAAATAAGTTAAAGTAGTGTTATAATTAACTTAAATAACATTAATAATATGGTGTGATGAAGTTAAATAAAAATACTGTTGTAATGAAGTTAAATGTAGTACTGTAATCATATAATGAAGTGAGACTAGAGCAAGTCTTAGGGCTGTATCTTACATCAGTCGCAAAGTGGCGCACAGCATAGCTTAAATGTCATTTCTAGTGTCAGACCAGTGCAGCTGCCATTTTCACGGCCAGTGCCCACTTCGTATAAGCAGCAAAAGTACTTGCCCTAATCATTGTGCAAATGGACGTGTAGGTCTTAAAATGAGGTGTGGTCGGAGGCATTGTTGCTATTTTGAGGCAGTGGAAAGCAATTGTGCCATTCTTACAAAAACCTGATCTGAAGTCAATGGCACATTATTCAGATAGTAAGATGGACCTACATACAGTATGTGTGTTTACAGCACGCGTACACTCTTGTTACACACAGGAATGCGCAGATGGGTTGCATTTGGGTGAAATAATTTATAAGTAATGAGGAAAATATGAATTACATTCTTTACAATGTGAACTTAGCAGAGAGCAGAGAAGAGCTGCTGTCCAACTCCCCATTAAGACAGACACCGTGCACATTTACGTACGAAGAGCAGCGTAACTTCATTATTTCAGAAGCTAAAAGTTTAGTTCAGTTTCCTCTGTCAAGTTTATAACTACAGCTTTTTTGTTTTGCCGCTTAAATGTCCCACAATATTTATTGCAGTGACATCACTGCTCTTGCTGCATTAAGCCCTTTTCACACAGAGCGCGCAAAGCGCAGACCTCCGCCGACGAACCCATTCATTGTGTATGTGCTACCGCGGCGCAAGAGCGCATGCCGTGGTGTCTGCGCGCCGCCAGCCTGCGCTTGAATTGAACATTTTTTAATTTCACTGCAACGCGCTGTGACGACACCTCAGCACGTCCAATAGCAGAGAAGAGCCTGAAGTAGACCCGGAAGCGGTCACCATGGAGCTGTAGCTCCTGAACGAGCCTGTACTCCCCCAAATCCTGTCTTGCGCGCCTTGCTCTCCGCTTGCTCTGCGCCCTACCCTGCGGTGAGCGCCGCGAAAATCGCGCTCTGTGTGAAAGAGGCTTTACTCTCAGGAGAAAAACGCTAGCTTCTCCAAGCTGCAGGTTTCACGTGCGGGCACATCTGGCTTTCAATGGGAATGGGAGATGACACTGTGATTAGTTTTATTCATGTTACAGTTACACACCTATGATCAATTAGGAGATGATATACCATCTGTTTGCCTCTTGCATATTACTTTGCACACAGATTACACACCATTTAACTAGCAAAAGTTGAGCTAGACATGCCCTAAAAGCACTTCCACCATGCACTTTAGACCATGCACCATAAAGTGTCAACGCCATGCTAGCAGCTTTGAGCCAAATGCTAACATCAGCATACCAGCATGCTCATAATAAAAATGCTGTTGATGTTTAGCAGGTGTGATGGTTACTGTGATCACCATTTTAGTTTTTTCAAATACAACACTACAGCCGCACTGCTATCATGGCTCAAAAATCAGAGCCCAAGTTTAAAATTTACATAAGCACGAATCAACAGGTGGCTGGAAACACACCAAGTGAAACTGCAGCAGTCAGTCAGACCTTCTCCCTTAAGCTACAATGTTCGCCGTGTTATGCTTCAGATTCCCCTCTTTTTCTCTCTTTCAGACACACACACACACACACACACAAACACACACACACCAATAGATGAGCTGCTTCACACTGAAATCTGCTGTTCATTACAGGCGTGACAGCTTAAGTGGAGTGTAGCCCCACAGCCATTGTTACACTATCACCAATAACCACCAACACAGAGCTGCTGCTGCATGGCACCGCACAGGAGAGCAGAGCACCACACACCTGAGAGTCCACGGGAGATTTAAGGTTGGGATAAGGAATGATGACAGAAATTATGTAAAGCCTCCCCCGGCTGACGCAAAGGGTTTGGGAGGAATTGAGAGAGAGAAAAAATCATCCTCCTTTTGTTGCCACCATCTCTTGTTAGATTGAAACAAACGACCTGCTGTTGTTGTCGTGGAGCGCAGCGCTGAAATGGATGCCTTCTGAACAAACACTACACGCCTGGATTGCACAGTGTGCGTCTGGGTGCTGGAGTGTGGCACAAAAGTGTTGGGGGGGCAATTCACTTTCATTTCAGCTCGCCTGAAAATATAAACTGAAACTGCTGTTCATTTGCAAGCGATTATTGTCCAATAGATTTCATATAACATCCCTTTCAGTGCAGAAGTTTTTCATTGTTAAAACTTTGATGGAATCCAACTTTGTGAATTGATTGCAATTGAAAGTAAAGTGAGGGCTTATTGCACCAACAGTGTGAGGTTTGCACACTGGTGTAATGTTGTCAAAGGAGGCCGTAAACGCTGCAGCTGTGCAAGTCAATGTGGACTGTGAAGGCTCAGCATTAGGGATGCTGCACCAGACTGTTTCATCCAATGCTGAAATTCATGCATGCCACATGGTGTTATTTCCATGGATCACTTCAAAGGGAAGTGGAATCAAAGATCTTGTACTATACTAAAGCACACTGGCATCAGAGGCTCACGGATACTTGCCTTTTTCATCTTTGTTCCACGGAGTCCTCTTATCTGTCTCTTGTCAACATGTCACTTAGTCATCCTTAACTAACACCAATCTCAGTACCAGCTGTCCTTTCTTCCTCCTTCCCCCTCCTGCTCTCCCCCCTCATTGTTCATCCCATCCCTCCCCTCCTCTGTGTTGACAATCGACACATTGCCATTGCTGTCATCTGCTCTAATGCACGCTACATGCAGTCCGACAGCATCCGTATGGTCCCTTCCTGCCCAGCACAGCAGAAACATGTCGGCCCCATATGGAGCTTCCCCACAGGGGGAATGTATCTGGGACGGCTGGTGGAAGTCAGCGAGGACGCTAGCTACATGATGCTAATAGACCGGTGGCTTTCATACTGCTACCGTACAGTAATGATTTGGAAACCTTAAGCTGCTTAAACTGCAAGGTGGGACTATTTTGACGAAGCTCTGTAGCTTTCTGTCTCTTTTTTTTATTCTCAGATTTCCATTTTCATTTCAAAGTTTCCCCAGGAAGTCTGAAGGATAGAACATCAGCCGTGTCAGACCAGTTTCATCCTATTCAACTTTTTTTTTTTTTTTACACGACACCTAAAGCTCAAAACTTTCTCAACTTGAAACACCTTTTCTTTTCACGTCATTGCAAACTCTCAAATAGTTAATATTAGGGCGACACCGACTCACTACGCTGTTGTTAAAGACCAATGTTCCATGCAGCAGTGATAAAAAGAGAGCAGAAATAAGACAGTATTCGAGCTTGCGCCTCTTAATCTCCCCTCCTCCGGCTCAGCCTAACTGACATTTTCTTAATTTATTCCTCTCAGGATTCCAACATTTTAATTAGGTCACTCCAAATCTCCTCCCACGCAGCGTTATTCCGAAAAACTTTTATTTCATCATGTTTGTCATTTGCCTCCTTCGTCTCTCATTCTCTCTCTTCCTTTCTTTTTTTTCGCACTTGTCAGTTTTGCTCAGCGGGTTATCTTACTAATGATGTACGGTGTTTTTTCCGACCAAATCCTGCCACTGCCACGGGTAAATACTGCAGAGGTAAATACATAATTGAATGGTGGAATTAAATAAATGGGCAGTTTAATGGAGGAACCCTTCTTTCAGTGTCTCTGTGATGAAAGAAAATTACAAGATTGGTTAAAAGGGGAACTGAGAAGTCAACTTTTAGATGTGTATATGTTGGGCCTCGTGCCAGCTGACTAGCTGTCTGTATTTGAGTGCACATGTATGTCAATGCAGGTCAGTGCGTACGCTATATGTGGGTGTTAGTTCATATTTTGCAGAAGTGTGATCATTAGACCTAATTTAAGGTTTGTGCTGTGTGAGTGCGTCTGTTCTCTACTATAACACAAAGTGTGTATAATCTGTAAGTTGTTCCTCAGTGTGCCAGGAGTCCTGGCTTATCTCCAGCCTCAATAGAAACAAGAGGAAATTACTTTTCTACAAAGCGTCTGACAAGGCAAAAATCTTTTACACGTTTTCCATCGGCACAGCAGGACGTTTACTATGACTTAAATGTTTTTGCTGAGGGGGTCAAACACACAACCGTGGCACTACCTTTCTGGCTGCAATTCTCTTTTACGATCAGTCAGGAGGTGTAAGCGCCCCGACACATCAAGCTGGCTGTTGGCAGTCGTTGAAGCATGTCTTTGACCCACCACTGCCTGTGGTCAGTAGATTTCATGTGATGTCATGTGACAAAGCAATCAATTGATTGATTGTTAGCCTGGTAAGACAATCCTGATGAAATGAGCTCAACATTCTGTTTCACTCTCTGTATCAGTCTGGACTCGTCACCGCCCCAAACACATTCATTGGGGGGGAGTACTCGCCTTCACAAACTCCTTTAGTCAATCAGAGTAACAAAACACTCGGGAAACAGTTCCTTCATCCCCAATGGAGCCAGTTGGTAAATCAAGCTTTTGCCAAATCCACTTGGAAGAACAGCGAAAACATTATTCCCTCCGAGAAACTCCACAAGTGCATACTGTTCTTGTGTACTGTTCTTATTGCTGTGTTTACTCTACTAACGTTAGAGTTGGCGCTTGTTGCCTCAACTGCAATGCAGTCCCTGATTAGCTGCTTACATTGTCAAGTATGGCGCAGATCCCTGATTGGCCCCGACTGGATGTTAATGTCTAGGTACAAGGCGAGATGGCTCTGAGTCTGGACTGATACAGAGCTCATGTCATCAGGTCGATCTTATCAGGTGAACTGATTGTGCCCTCGGTTCAGATTTCTGTGGGTGTGTTTGCTCATAGGATGCTTTCACACCTGTAGTTGGCCTCATTTGGTCCAGCCCTGGGGAAAAAAATAATACACTGTTGTACTTTAGCTCTGGTCCACTTCCTGGTCACTGTGACTTGCTTCAAACAAATCAAGAGGCACACACATGACGCTCGGCACAAGTTCAATCAGGAAGACTTTCTTTGTGCTCGTACATTCACAATTCTCTCCCTCCCACTCCCAATGCTTCCTCTAATCAGCCAACTATGGGTGTTCACTCTTCTAGTTATCAAATCAAACTTCCCCACGATCTCTATCAGCCAATCAGGATGCTACTGCAAAATGGTAAATGTCTCTCTCTCCTCTGCTGCTGTCAGCTGTCATTTTAGGCAGAATTGTCCACCGCGTTCACCTCCAGCCATCGTATCCAGAGTCCAGGATGAGCTCAACAAAGGCTCATTCCTCTATTCATCCAGATCTTCAGCACTCCTTCTTCTTCTCATCTTATCTTCACCACCTCTACCACCACCAGTGTCTAGACCTCTGGGGGGGTTCACTATTCGACTATGGATTCATCACCCTCCTTAAATCATACCATCTTGATGGGGTCTAATCGTCAAGGACCATCCACATTTTTCATTCTCATGTGCACATGTTAATAAATATTCTTTTTAACATAAAAACGAGTCTCGAAATTAAGTCATGTCAAGTCAGATGTCATCCTGCACTGTCAGTACCCAAGTAGAGAAATCAAATTAATGTGACTGACAGAGGTTCATGCAGCACTTTAAAGGACAACTTCGGTATTTTTCAACCTGGGCTCTATTTCCCCGTGTGTATGTGTGCGTATGATTCATGGGTACCACTCGTTCTAAAATTGGTTCAGTATTGAGGCGCGAAACGAGCTAAAACGGTAATGGGGGCAAATGCGTCCCGTATAAAAGTGCTTTTTTTCGCCACTGACCGGTTCAGATCGCCAGTGCTATCTCTGTAGATAGCATATTGTAGCAGCCCTGGGGCAGTGGTGAGTGTGAATGAGTGGAGTCAGCTGTCAGTCAGTGTTGGAGCAGAGAGGCGGAGGGCGTCCCCGCTCGGTATTGTAAATGAGTATGTGTGTGTAAACTGTTTTTTCTCATCTGGTTTCTCCCGTCTGTGTATCTCATTTTCTTAAGTCGCAATGCTTATTGGGATGCACAGATTTGATTGACATTGCAATTGGAGTTATAAGAGAAAACAATAATAATTCTCAATAATTTAGTGGTTATATGTGTAGGTCTTGATAGCATGGTATCTGGGTCTGAACTCGGTGGATGGAGAGGGATGGCAGGTTAACAAAGGGGATGCATTTTGGCTGTTTTGCTAACAATAGGAATGGCATAGTTTTGGTGGTGTGTACGACATCATTGGCTCTAGCTGGACCTTATTTATGATGGTGTTGGACCTTATTTATGATGGTGTTTTTTTTTTTTTGCTATCAAACTAATGAAAAACTCAAAGGGAGAAGGCATGGAGTGTTATCGTCACAGCAACGCACAGTTTTTGACATATCGTAAATCTGCTTTGCCTAACCACAGAATCACACCACACCAGAGTTGTCCAGTTCATTAAACAAATTGCTACAATGTTCACACTGGAGTACATTATGATGTTAGGGGATGAGTGTAGAGCTAAAACAATTAGTCAACTAATCAATAGGTCGATCGACAGAAGATGTATCTGCCATAAATTTGCAACAAATTGATTAACTGTTTCTTTTAAGCAAAAATGACAGAAGTTTGCTGCTTCTAACTTGGTGAATGTGAATATTTGCTTGCATATAAAACTGCTGAAACAGCTTGAAGATCTAAAGGTCCCTGGTTCGATCCCGGGTGTTGCCAGCAAGTGTTAACTTGTCTTGGGAAATAGGGAGGAAAATCCACCACGGACCAGGGAATCAGGAGTGTGGAAAATCGATCTATGGAGTGTGGACTGGTAGCTCGAGAGGTGCCAGTTCACCTCCTGGGCACTGGCAAGTTGCCCTTGAGCAAGGCGCCGAACCACATAGGTCCTGCGTGTGCATGTTTGTGTATTTCAGGCCTGTGTGTGTACGTGTGTGTAAGTGGAAAAGAAAAAATAGCAACAGAATGAAAGAGAGGAATTTCCCCAAGAGGATTAATACAGTAGTTCTTCTTCCTACTGACAGACCCTGACAGACGGTTTGGACTGCTGTTCGGTCAAAACAAGCAATTGTTAACTTTGGCTCTGGAAAACTGTGAAGGACATTTTTCACTACTTTCTGACAATTTATAGCCCAAACGATTAACAAACTACTGAAGTGATACAAAAAAATAAAAGTCAGTTGCAGCCGTTGATGGGTGGTGAAACTTTTCATGATGATTTATCCATATTCAAAAACTGAAAAAAAAAAATCAAATTAAAAAAACTATCTCTGAAACTGAATCCTATAGTAATTCTATAACCATAGAATAATCCCTGAGTTACTATAGAAACCTCTTATCTCAAAGCCAACAGTATCAGCTGGGGAGAAAGGTTGTTTCTTGTTCGGTGAGACACTGAGATCAAGCAGAGAGAGCCGTTTGAAATTACAGAAAAATAACAAATAATTTATTTAGCTGAGACACTAATCCAGTTCTTTTAGATCTTAACAGTCTTGACAGCTCCAGTGTTACTCTGAGATACAGTGCAGGAAAAAATATAAGGCTGAGGAAGTCCCCATGTTTCATGAATGACTGTGCAGAGAGACGTTCAATTTAAGTATTTCCTGGCTGGGTTTTGTCTACTTCTTTTCCTGTTATGGGACAGAATCAAGCCAGGGGAAATCCATGTCATCCATGTCCACTCACACATACATACAGTATATACTGTATACACAAAAAAGGTATGAAAAGGCACAGGCACTCAGGAACACAGGCAAGTGCATATATACCTGACATTTCCATGCACCCCAATAATTCATTCATCAAATTCTTCAGTCTGTCTGGCCCCCCTCTGCTGTGCTGGTCTAGCAGAGTGACTCTCCAGTCCTCCAGAGGAATGCCAGTAAGATCCAGTTCCACCACAGTCCAACCACCACCAATCAGACTTTCCTACCACAACTCTGAGCAGTCCATGCAGTGATACTGGTTTGTTGACTGCACTCGATGCTGATCCATGAGAATGAGTCAGAACTACAAGGCCCGTGGATTGCTAATCCATGACCTTCTGAGAAAGATAAGCTGAGAAAGTCGGCTCTATCTTCACCACACTGCAGCGAGGGTTAGGAGGGCTGAGCTCTAGCCTTGTAGTCTCGGGTGCTTGAGGGTTTGGCTAAAGCGGCTCTCTGCAACTGCAGGATCACGCTTATGCGCTGAATTGAGAAGAGATTCGGCCAGATGAGTGCAGTAATTATGTGGTTAACCTTGGCAAGTGGAGGAGGGTTAGCTGATTATTGGTACAGCTAAAGGCCCGGAAGCTGAGGGCACGGCTAGCCGGCTACAGTGGTGCACTGTGTGGCAAACCGAAAACTGGGCTGGAGCTAAACTCCCAGAGTCATACAGAGCCCCTTCTGTGTGTGTGTGTATGATGCAACGAGGAGTACCTCTGCTGAGGAGTTGTGGGGATAGCTGAGGTTCACTGGGTTCATTCACTCTGTGAGTGTAAAAACTGCTTTGTGTGTGTATGTGTTTGTGTGTGTGTGTGTGTGTGTGTGTGTGTGTACCAGTGTGGGGGAGTGTGTGAGATTAGACTCAATAGTGCAGCACTGTACCTTCTAATCTATCATACATTTACCAAATCACAAGCCAGTGTCCCCCCAAACACACACCCACACATGCACTCACACTCCATTTGGGTTAACTCTCTACACTTATGTCTGATGTCTTCTCTGAACTGTCTTTGACCTCCAAAACCACTCAGACTCTTGGTTTAAAGGGACAGTTGACCCCAAAATCAAAATACTTATCAGTCTAGATTGTTTTGGTGTGAGTGACCAAGTGTTGGAGATATTGGCCGTAGAGATGGCTGCCTTCTCTTCAATAGAATGGAACTTGATGGCACTCGGCTTGTGGTGCTCCAAGAGCCAAAAAAACACATTTAAAACACCTCAACAGCAATGTCTCTTTCTAGAAATCACAACCCAGTTCCTCAAGATAATCCATAGACCTTGTACTGAGAATTTTCATGTAGGAACTACTTTTTTTCTACCAAAATACACCTGCCAGCATGGGCAGGTGTTGAGACAATGGGCCTTTTTAGTCGTTTTATGTCTCTTTGACAGAATTTTGTATCTGTTTTTGGTCATTTTGTGTCTCTTTGTGGTTGTTTTCCCCTTTGTGTTTTTATTTTTACGTCTCTTTGCAGTTCCTTTGCATATGTTTGTAGTCTTTTTTTTTGTGTCTCTTCCTGGTTGGTACGTATTAATTTGATTGACATTTTGAAGGTGAAGGCAGGAGGGTCCCTTGACATTTGAGGCTCCTGGGCCTGTGCCCTGTAGGCACCTTCAGTAATCCATCCATGCCCGTCAACTGATCATTACACCGAGGGAAGTGCGCATCTACTCATGTATAAGAGGCTTGAGTTCATGACTCTAGGTGAGCTAGCAGAAGATGAACATCCCTCAGCACAGTGATATGGTTGGGGGATGTAGTTTGGTAGAAAGAAAGTAGTTCCTACTGCACATAAAACCTTGCTGACAATAAGGTCTGTGGATTATCTTGATTAACTGGGTCATGATTTCTGGAAAGAGACATTGCTGCTGAGTGACATCTCCAACACTCGGCAACTTGCACCAAAATAATCTATACTGATAAATGACACTACAGGTGAGAGGAAAAAATATGTATTTTGGATTTTGGGGTGAACTGTCCCTTTAAGAGTCCACTCATCATGGTCCACTCATCATTTACAAGCTCGCGTACTTCAATGGAACACAAACTTTCCCTGTTCACGCTGTATTGTAGGAAAGATTTAATGATTATATCACCATGTAAAACAAATTCTAATACAAAGTGACAGATCAACCCCACTGCTTACTAGTACATACGGAAACCATATGGGCTTGTCACCATAGTAAAGACAGCTTCTGCTGCGCTAATCACTCCGACATAACAGATGTACAGACTGAGGCATTATTGGCAAAATTAAAGCTACTTTCCCCCCTTTTCACAGTGTGAAACAGCTGTCCAACATTTGAGAGAGCGGGCTGGGGAAAGGGAGAGAAAATGGGAAAGAAGCGAGAGAATGAGAGGGCAATGAGGAATGGAGCGATGGCCAATAGCCAGACCCCGCAGCGACTCAGATCGGATCCCCCAGAGCTGAGGATTAGGTTTTTGATCCAGATTTTAGGCTGGATTTGGGGCTTTTTCCCTCAAGCTGGGCCCATCTGAAATTCTGGGTTTGCGCGATGATGTCATATTGTTTCTGTGTGTTTGCTGGAAACAAAGAGACAGAAAAGCGCTCGCGGCCATCGCTTGGTATTCAGAGGACGTTTGCGGCTGGTGCCAGCCACAGAAGGAGCAGTTAGCCAGTCCGGCAGCATCAATTTGTCAGCATATCCCAGCAAAAATCCTCTGGGGCCCCTGAGAGCCAAAGCAGGGCAACTGGCAAGAGCGCAGAGGGCCTTGGGTGACCCAGCAGGCGCTAAATACACACAGCTGTACACTGATATGAAACACACAGAGATGTACATATCATTCACGATGAGTGCATACTAATAGTGACAAGTGTATGACAAACGTACATATTTAGTTCCACTTACACAGCCCTCTCCCCTCATCAGCACAACACAACAGCATAAACAAACACACAGCTGCAGCGTTATATTAACAGCTGCTGTAGAGAAGGGTCAAAGACAGTGCACGTCATGCAGCCTGTGTCCTCTGAATCATCGGGCCCGCTGCAGGCTGGGACGCCATGTGGAGCACAACACACACACACACACACACACACACACACACGCACACAGAACGAGGCAGAACTATCACCTTCCCTGACCTTTGATGTTCAATGCAGCATGCACATATCTACTCACCCGCACCCCACTTCTGTACACACATATAAAGAGTATGTAGAGCCACTGGCCATCATGAACTCACAAGCCTTCATACACTAAACATAAAAACACTCCTCTAGGTTTCTGTACATGATATATAAAGTATGCAGTGCACATGAACGACAGCAGAAGTCCCGCTGGAGACAAACCGTTTGATATCAGGCATCTCGGACACTCACACTGCATTTATAAATCAGCATATACAGTACTGTAGCTTCTCACAGGGATTATGTTCTCACTCGATTTTGTAAAGTCACAAAAATGTAAATGAATTCTCCTTGGTATCAGTGGTCTGTACTTACACCCCCGGCATAAAAAAACAGAATCAATGTGACAGTGTGCATACAGAGCGCATGACATGCATGTACATACTGTACATACTGTAGGACATAAACTGGTATAAAAGGAAACCACAGGAAAGATGTTTCACCCTGAAGTTTGCATTAATATTATAAATATGAGGTGGGGCGGCAAAGACAAGCGTTATGGCTTGACCCTCACTTAACCCTGTTTCTTCATGGTGATGGCTGTGGTTCTCCTGTGTGTAACAAGGCTTTCGAATCAGGGAAACAGGCACGGATCGGAGTACACTTGACTCCAAAGTCCAGTTCATTTGATTAACGTGAACTAGAGCTGCAAAAATGTATATATTGGTTAATTAGTTGTCAACTATTGAATTAATCGAATTAATCAATTAATTGGCTCAAGTAATCTTTTGAGATATAAAGTCAAAATTGATTCCAGCGTCTTAAATGTGAATGATTTCTGGTTTTGTTACTCCTCTATGACAGCAAGGTGAATATATTTGGGCTGTGGACAAAACAAGACATTTGAGGACGTCCTCTTGAGCTTTAGGAAACACTGGTCGTCATTTTTTTTTATCATTTTCTGGCATTTTATAGACCAAATAACAAATTAATTAATTAAGAACACAATCGACAGATTAATTGATGATGAAGGATCATCATCATAATCATTGGCTGCAGCCCTGGTGTGAACACTGTACCGTACTGCTCATCTATTCATGCCTGGCTCCCCTTGAAAAAGTGGTCTTGAGTATGGTCCACGTGTCCTTGGGTACCGTTTGCATTAGGTTTGAAAACCAACTGTGCCAAAACATGAAAGTGTGGGGCGACTTCTGGCTCACCTGGTAGAGTGAACTCATATAGGCTGAATCCTCTGCAGCAGTTCGTGTTCAGCTCTAACCTGCCCATTGCTAGGTGTCATCCACCTTCTCTCTCCCACGTTTCGTATCTAACTGAGCTGTTCCATCAATAAAGGCAAGAAAAACTCCAAAAAGTAATGTTTAAAAAAAACAAGGACTGTTATTTAATGCAAGGATCAGTTGGCAAGTAGAGCGCAAACACATTTCTTAGCACTGCCAGAGTCCTCTGAAATCTGCAGATGTTCACGGCACGTGGCAAACTCATCCTCTGAATTGCACAGCGGTGGGTGATAAAGTACCAAGGCAGGCAAGAGGCTCGCTCTTGACACTGTCTCCAACATATAAACAGTAGGCGTACAGCGAAGGTGGATTCCATTAGATGAGCATGGGATCTTGGGATTGGTGTACCTTTTCTGCACTGTAGCAACATAAACAAGTATCGTGACACAAGTGTACGCAGGTACGGTACAACATCACTAGTGTGAAGGCTGAGCAGCGACGGAGTGGAGGGGGAGGATAATACTCAACACGTTGTCTGATACTGTTTGTCTTATGTATTGATATGCAGAGTAAACCTGGGCTATTTTAGGGAAACACAGTGACAAGAAAGCGGCATGAACACAATAGGAGGGGTTTCAAATAAGCCCACTCATTTTCCTGCCTCTCTCTGTGCTGTGTACTATTTGTTATTTTTGTCATTCTGTGTATTTTAAATTGTGCAAAAACAAAAAGGGTTGGTATGTGTAAACAGAATACTGAGCTCAAGAAGAACCTTGGGAACATAGATGCGCTCCCATTTGTGCAGTCTTTTGTGTCTTGACAAGGGGCGCAGTGGTCTCCTGGGTCAAAGTCCTGTGCTTGTCGTACCCATCCACCTCCCCTCCCAACTACCATAAGTGGACTTTTGTGCTCTTTATACTGTGTCTGTTGCTCTGAACACGTAATAATGATGCAGATGGGTTTACCTTGACACTGGCTGAAAACCCAGAGGGTCTAATTAAAGGGAAATTTCGGTTTATTTCAACCTATCTCCTATCGTCCTAAATTTGTTTCAAGTGACTAGTGACATAAAAATAATAGTTAGCATGTTAGCCGCTAGCCTAGATACACCCGGGGCGCATAGTAGTGTCAGATCTGTTAAAACGTAAGTGAATGGGCATACTTCAAGTGCAAAGTTAGTCCACTAAACAAGCTTTTTTTTCCACAAAGACCGCCTCATATCGTTAGGATTAATGTCAGAGAACATATAGAAAACGACATGTAAACGTGTTGTCTTACCTTACCGGTGTGCTGCCATGTTTGTTTACCATTTAGCTCTGCTTTCCAAAGCACGGCCGAAATGTCGCGAGAACAAGCAGCAATCTCATACCGTGCCTTGAAACAAATTTAGGACGATAGGACACAGGTTGAAATAAACCGAAATTTCCCTTTAAGGGTGCATTGTGCATCCCTATCTGACTCAGAGGACCACTGACCAAGCAGCGCTTCTTGATGCCCTGAAAGTGGGACCAGGCTGGAATGGAATAATTTCCGCAGAAGTAATATTAAAGCTATGTTCCGAGTCTATTAAGTAAAAAAAAGAAAAAAAGCAGTGGGATAGTTTTGAGGAGCTAATAAACCTCACGCTCATTAATCTCCATTGCTGCTACTGGACATAATGCCAGTGAAAATATAGTCCTATTCCTTTGATTATTCTTCCCACCTTAGAGCAACACGCTCACATCAGGCAAATAGTTACCAACTCATTACAGTCCTCCTCTATTGCTGTTAAATTGCAGTCATTTGTGTCTTTTAGGCAAATAGACTGAGTGCTAAGCAAGCAGATGTGCCCTGGCTGAATTATAATTGCCTTGACCAAATCTCTTTCTCAGCAGTTAAGACAATTATGTCTGCATACTCTGTATACCTCTGCAACACGTGCACATTTGCAGGACGTGAATATTAATAAACACAGTAACTCAGCCACACATCCGCGCAGCACTGTACGCCAGCTACTATTTTGCGTGTACATGAATGGTATGTGGTTGGTGTGCTCACATTTCAGCCCCGCAGAAGCAGCCGAGCCTCGTTCGGAGAGATTACCTCACAAAACCATGTATGAAAGTTACCAGTGAGATCTACTAGGCCCTCTGTGGAAAAAATAAGACGTTTTCATCTACCCTGTGGATAAACTGAGAGTTACATAAAAAGATTGTTGTAGGCCGATGTGCCAGAGTAAAACGGATTTCACTCACAGCAGTTAAGAAACTTGAGGACAAAGAGAGAAGTCAAAAAAAAAAGAGAGAAATACCCTAACCCCCTACACCCCAAAAGCTAGACTGGCCATGTCGGAGAGGTGGGGGGGGGGGGGGGGGGGGGAGTAAGAAAAAAGAGAGAATATGGTTCTTT
>NC_065510.1:9091736-9169974 GCF_006386435.1 Epinephelus moara | reverse complement strand
CACACACACACACACACACACACACACACACACACACACACACAAACACAAATAGAGTGCTGACACCAATAAGCAGTCAATGATTTTCCTAATGGCTCTCTTCTATGGAAAGGCAATTCTCATGAGGATGGTTAAAGCACTGAAAGCCATGTGTAAACTCCCCTCCTGGTAGCTCTCACACACACACACACACACACACACGCACACAAAAACACACCAGTCTAAAACCCGTCTTGGCAAGCGCTCGCCTCCCTTTAACCTCTTTTCTCTTTACATCTGAGTCTGTGTGTCTCCGAGTCGATTAACCCTCTGTCTCAGTTTTTTCCCCTTTACACCACAACCTCTTTTATTTTACTTTCCTCACAATTTAACAAAGTTTCCAATGTTGCTCGGCCACAGTTTCACCCTTTCTCATCCCTTCTCACATTTACATGAACATGCAAACGCACATTCCCTCACCTTTAACAAACTGGCTGTGAATGCCATCGAGGACAACACAGAGGTCTTTATGCCCTGTGGAAGTTTTATGTGTATGTGGGAATGCGTGAACTAAGGATGTCAGTTTCGGTTAATTTTGCTTTCGACAGGCTAACACCCATTAAGCAGTAATTAACCAGTTAATTTTTAAGAAAAAAATGCAAAATGATGTGGACTGAGGGTGTACAGATACAAGACACTTAAATTAAATGCTTTTTAAGACTAATTTTTGGACAAATCATTTTTTTCTTACACAAGAATAGCAGAATAAGTACAAGGCCAAGCAGTAGCCTCTGTGCAAAGGAAGTTCTATGTAAGAACAGGCCTGTGGTTGTTAGAGTGAGTTAGGAAAATCTATATTTTGCCAACAGATAAGTGCAAGTATGAAGTAAAAAGACAATATCAGGGTTAAGTGGTGGGATTAAAGATTTTTAACATTTTGTGGACTTTCACACAGAAGAGCTTGACTCATTTTAACAAATACAAGTTAAAAGATGAATAAATCAAATTAGATGAAATGTTTGTGACAGTCAAGACCTCAACCTAATGACTTTTGAGGCCTAATATCTATGAAAGTGAATTTTAGATTTTTTAAGGACCTGCAGACACCCTGGAAATACAAAAGGCCTTTCCTTTGAGTCTTGCGCTTCACAGACTCAGTGAGCTTTAGCGCCACATTTTAAAACACTATCCATTTAGCAAGGGTGAAATTTCAGTGTTTTGTGATGTAAATGTCTTAATTTTTATTTCATTTTCTGTTGAAAATGAAATAAAAACCGTCCCTGTACAGCAAAAAGATGATAAACCTTTTTTCTGAAAACAATATATTCTGATGTAAATCCTTTGTATTTGCCAACATTTCTATTCATATCTAATCACACATTTTTTCTCAGTTACTGCAACTGATTACGCTGATATGCTAACATGAGTTAAAATGGCCACCCTCCACCATCTGGTTACCTAAACTCAGCCTTGGTCGCTCTGCACAGCGAACCACGCGGGCTAGGTAGGAAGTAGCTAGCAGTGTCACTCATTCAGTGATTACCGCCTGTAACGTTGACCTGACCCAACAGCTTTGCTGTGGAAACATTGTGCCTAACCTCTGGTCTCCCTCACGCTTGCCCCGATGAGTAAGCGGCTTCATTTTTGAGCCACAAAACGCCGTTAGCTATGTTAGTACCACTAGCCATACTGAGGCTGCTAGTGGTGCTAACATTGTAACGTTGTTCACAACACTAAAGGGAGATGGTAGCTCAAAACTGAGCTGCTTACTTACAGGGGGAACCTGGGGAAAGACCAGAGGGTGGGCACAATGTTTCCACAGCGATGACGTTGGGTCAGGACAGCATGATAAGTAGAAATAGACGAATGAATGGCGCTGCTTCCTAACGTGAGCTTTCACCAGACCCCAGTGGCGCGCAGTGCAGTAAAACAAATAACAAAATTATCTTAAAGATCCAAACACGTAACCTGTCAAATATTATCGGCTATTAACCGATTTATATCCCGAGCAGTAACACGAGAATATTTTGCAACCGAATCAAGAGAGTAAATAAAGAGCGAGCTCAGTGCTCAAAGTGTTTGAAATTCAGATTGTTTGAAAAAAGAAAAAGAAGGAAACTCAAACTGTTGCACAAAAATGATCAAGCCTCTCCTCTTCCTGCAGTAGAAGCATGAATGCCTTAAGTATGCAGCAAAAAGGCATTTGACATTGTGCTCACACAATCACCCATACTAATTATCCCTTCCCCCATCTACACACTCACGCTTTTTTTTCGTACATTGTAATTTCTGTATACCTCTGAGGCATGCCGTCCAATCAAATGGAACAGAAACGGGAAGGATGGTTGGAGACGGATGAGAGGAGCGAGTAGTGGCGAGGCCGGAGCAGGAGAAAAGTGAAAGAGAGAGGAAATGGGAATAAAATAAGTGGAACGAGTGCAATTGACGAGAGAGAGAGAAAGAATCGAGTGAAAGAGCGGGTCAACTCCGGCGGCGGCAGCGTAGAAGCGTCTGCCAAGCGTCGCTGATGTGATGGTACGATGATGATGGTGTTGATGATTCACCGCTGGTAGGAAATCAGAGAGAAGAACGTATTATTATCACGCAGCTCAATTACAGCGCAATTTCTCCCCGGCAGCGACAGCCTCTGCAGGGCTCCTCATTGAAGCTGATTTGGGAGGCCTGCGGCGTCTGGAGGACCAGTGAACGACTCAGCAGTGCAGTGAGACACCCCCACTTGAGATGGCAGAAGGAGAGGAGGCAGGAGAGGACGAGGAGAGGAGAGGAGGAGAGGGGAGGACGCGGGGATGAAGAGGGTGAGGAAGTAGTCAAGGAGAAGGATGCAAATGTGACAGCGTTAATGCGTGCGGCTGCGTTAAGACCTCGCAAAATCCGCCCTTGAGGCGTTCGGCAGAGTGGAGACAGACAGGAAGGACAGACAGGATCTAAATGCACCGCTGACGGAGAAAACACCTGTTCAGTAATGAGTATGAGCTCTCCGGCTGGTCCTGGTGGTTTAACATGAATACTGAAGAGTAGCTATTCATGTGGTTCACAGAGTGTTTTATAATTTTATTTACTCTCACTGTGTGTGTGTGTGTGTGTGTGTGTGTGTGTGTGTGTGTGTGTGTTGTGCATGAGCCAAGGGGAAAGGAGCATTGAGATAGAGGCCTTCGTATTCGTACAAGCATGTGTGTGTATGTGTGTGTGTGTGTGTGTGTGTGTGTGTGTGTGTGTGTGAGAGGGAGAGACTGTGTGGGTGAGTGTTTTTTGTGATGCAGGAAAGAAAGAGTATTTTATGATTTTATGCATTCTGTAGGTGTGCGCCTTTAGCACCGAGGGGACGCTGAAGAGTACGTGGGAGACAAGCACTTGTATATGCAATCGTGCGGATGTTTGCAGGTGTGTGCACATCTGACTAGTACGCCCCGGCTGTCTCCAGTGTACCTTCCAACATCCTGTACAGTGGCTGCCCCGAGGCAAAGGCAGCTGAACTGCTTCACTGACCTCTCAGCGAGGGATTATTCAACACGGCTTTGACCGTAAACCAAAACCTTTAGCTCTCTCACAAACACAGTGTACCAGTAACTGTGTCACAAGTAACGCGTAAAATATGAGGTAATCCTGGAGCGATGACCTTCGAGGTCAAACACCATCCTGCAACTACAATTACGGTGTTCTGACAGGAGACTGTAATGTTAGCGATGTTTGCTTTAAAGAAATATTTCACTGCTGGACAAATGGTCTTCTCATAAAACGGGGCCGTCTATGCAGCAGAAAGATACAAATACCTGACCAGAGAAAACAGAGGTAAAGGGCTATAGCATTTGCTTTTGCTCAAGAGGTAGAAAACCTACAACTACCAGAATGCACTGCACCTCACCGGACCAATAAATGTCCCCACTGGTGGGTCACATACTGCAAGTTGCCTGTCTGATAACAATCTGGCTGCCGGCTAGTAACAAAGAATCTAATATTACAGTTAACGGTAAGCTAAAATATGTTTCTGAAAACATTTCAGGTGAGAAACAGGCAACACAGTATCAGATTATTGGTTTTATTTGATCTGCACTGCTTAGTTTTACAGTTTGATCTGAGTTTGGTCTGATTTTGAAACAGAGAGTGAGACAGGGCTGTCTCTGTTTCTCGATTTACTTCTAATCTCTTTTGGTCTGCAGTGGCAGCAGATATACAAAAACTAGGCAAATGAGTGGGGAGATGTGGCCGCTGGCAAGATGGAGGGAAGTTTAAAAATAGTTCATTTCTACATACTACCCACATTGTTAGGATACAAAGGTGGTTGTTACGATATACAGCTGGATGAAAATCAGCAGACACAGCAGGCAGCTATTTTCAGTAAAGGTCTGATTAACCCACTCGACCCTGTCTGCCCAGCACCAACTGTTGGTGGAGACCAAAAAGAGAGCTAAAAGAAGAGTTACTATTCATCAGGTGGTCAGAAACACGAGTACGAATGAATAATAATGTCGCTCCATAACTGCTGTAGGGGGGGTGTCTCACATCATTATAGTATACTGGGGTACTTAGAAATCCTATCTCCTGACGATATGATTTTTAATACTGTCAAAAATACAGACGCTTCTCTTTTTATTAAACTGATACTCAACTCAACTCAACTCAAACTTTATTTATAAAGCACATTTAAAACAACCAAGGTTGACCAAAGTGCTGAACAGGTCAATAGAAATAAACAAGCAAATACAATGAGGTACCTAATAGTACACCACAATAATAACCATAAGATACATAAAATACAATACAATAAAATAAAATACAAGAGTTATAAAATAAGATCAAAATAAGCTAAAATGTTTGGGTGTCCAGCTCAACCTGAGTTAAAAGCCTGAGAGAAGAAGTGGGTTTTAAGAAAAGACTTAAAAACCTCTAGGGTCTGGGCAGACCTAATGTGCAGGGGCAGGCTATTCCAGAGCCTAGGGGCAGCCGCCCCAAAGGCTCTGTCGCCTCTGGTCTTCAGCCTAGTCCTAGGAGTAGCCAGTAATAGCTGACTGGCTGATCTCATACTGAGGATGTATTATATGTAGTGTACATCACGTGCCACCAAGAGTAAACCTGGAACAGGCAGCTGGCTGAGAAACATGGCAACTGCAAGTGGTTGGGATAACGTTATAGGACTGTAAAGAGGGAGGGAGACTGCAGGGAAAAACAGCTGTGAATTCAGGGTTTATTTTGACCAAACCAGAACTGGTGATTGTTGGAACAGCCGACTAACTATAGGACTAATAACACAAAGCCAGTTTGGGTAACTGATTTTGTTTCTGTCTAGTATGGATGAGGTGTGTTTTACGATGTTAACGAGGCAGTTAAGCTAGTAGTCCAGCAAAACAGAGAGACTTAAATTCAGAGGGTGTAAGGTTGCATTTCTCTATTTATTAAGGATTAATTGTGAGAATGTTACCTTTCTTGTCATTTTGTGAGTCTATTGTCTATTTATCTGACTAAATAAGCTAAGAGAGCTTATGAAACGTGGCAGACTTGCCGGTCAGAGGGTTGGGGTGGGTGTAGTGCAGCACACAAATACTGTCTTATACCATTCAGCCCAGTGAAATTTTGGAAAGGTATAAAAGAATAGATACCACCTAAGCCTCGCACCAATACCACAGTTATGTCTTAACATATATTTTACTTGGACAAACATAAAAAAACTCTTTTCTACAAAATTCATTTAACAAAAGAAGCCAAAGTTCTCAAATGTTAAATGAAATAGGAACTGTCGAAGCGAATAATAAGTCAATAAGATTTAAAAACTGACCAGAGAATCAATGCTAAGTAATGGTATTTGATTGTTTTCAATACATTTTGGTGGGAGGCTTACCAAAACGCATTGAGCTCCTATACCCTACCATAAATGGAAAACTGTAAAAGCATTTCACCTAATTTTATACACATTTATGATGATGATTGTATCATTGGTCCAAGCTCCCCTCATTTTAAAGCATCGGCTGCACTGTAATGTCATCCAGATGTGGATAATACAAAGAAATACCTACAAGTAGCTGAAGTGTCCATCAGGGTGAATGATTAAACCAGCAGAATCACAACCTGTTTTAATTGGCGGTGGAGGACTGGGATTATTGGGCAGATACCTTCAACCATCCTCTTCAGAATAATCCTAAATCAGAGCTCCTATTAAGAGATGCTTGATAAAACCAGCTTGATCAGTGCTTTGGCATCAGCTTACCTCTAAATCCTAAACTTCACCAGCCGAGGGGAAAATTACAGACGTGATCCCTGCATGCGTGGAGGCCATTTGGATTTGGACTCAGGTTAGTTTCCAAGAAACGTTCTCCAACCACACAGTCTTTGCCAGCCGGGCCCAAGCTACACTAACAAGCCTTCAAACCACACCGGGTTCCCCGGAGGATTACGCCAGGATTTGAGTCGACGTCGGATTTGTAGAAGGGATGAGACGTTTATCTTTTTCTTTTTTTTTCCCCCCAACATTTCTTCCTCCGGCTTTCTACTGTCTTGCATATCTGTCTCTCTTTCTCCGCCTGTCTCTATCTCTCTTTCTTTCTTTCTCCTCTCACTTTCTCTCTTAATCACAGATAGAGACAAGTCTTCTGGGCTGTTGGCATTCAGCTCCAGTGGTGAAAAGAAGAAAAAAGGAGGAGGAGGAGGAAGAAGAAAAGCGCCGCTGTCAGTTCCTCTCCTCTTGCTCCACGGGACTGGAAGGACAAAAGCTTTCCCTGACAGGCCGGATCGCCCCTATCTCTGCCCAGCCGACATGTCATCACCCTGTGTCCTCACCATACTGCCACGTACTCTTTTCTGTTTCTGTCACAAACTCCCCTGTCTTATTAGAATCGCACAATACACAGGGATTAGTGTATGGTGTGTTGAGGAGGAGATAGCAAGGCAGTGGCTCATGCTCAGTGTCATTAGTCTGTGTGGGTGTGATTACATGTTCATGTGCATTTGGGTGTTACATGTGGATCAGCGTGTTGCATGTCAATGTTGCAGCGCTGCAGCGATCTCAGAGAAGTGGGCAATCTGCCGTGTGCTTCTCCAACGACAAGGCTGTCAAGTGTTTTTCACTGTGATGTGATCATTATGGTTGAGAGACAAACACACTCCCCACTGTCTAATGATCCCCTAAAGAAGTCTATTCACGGTGACTGCTGCAGGCGGTACAATATAGATGCTATAGATACAGTACACACTGTGATAAAGGCTGGAAAATCAGCAACAAAAAGGATATATGGCTGCACCTACAGGCGATCTGACGTGATGGGAATGCACTACTGCAGCTTCTCATCATGTCCCACCTCCCAGCTTGGCAGCTTACATCACACGGAGAAAACTCACTTATGTTCTATTAGAGACAAAAAAACACATGACCGTCTCTGAAATACAAGTCTGCACAGAATTTGTGTATCGAAACACAATCAGCAAAACATTGTGCTTTTAAACAACTTATTTCCAGGCTGGGTGTGATTTGACAGGGTTTGCAAATGTCCACGAAACTGTCATCACACTTTGATTCTGTTTTTTTTCCGGATGTGTTGTTTTTAATCCGTCATTCGAAAAAATCATTACGCACAGAAACCTTGCACACCGATTCCGATGTTTTACACATGACAAAATTTAAGACACATTTTCTCCTTTGCCTCTCTCCACTGGAGTCACCTATCTGACTGTCACCACTCCCTCCCTGTCTTTCATTCGGCACTGCAGCTGCATGAAGGGAGCTATCTTTCCTCTCTCTCCCCACCTTCTGTGTGCGTCCCACATCCTCCTCCTCTTCATCATCATCATCCACCTGAATAATAAAGCTGACCGTTGAACGTGAGCCATCTGAGCTATGAAATGATACCATATGCCTTGTTCCTCTGTCTTGTCACGGCTAAACACGGAGGTGGCTGAGCCGACAGCTAGCAGCTAACGGTGCTAACTCCATTGACAGTGCCAACAGCAACAACAGTGCTGACCGAGCTAACAGTGTTATCCGGGGGGAAGTGTTATAGGCACTACACCTTCACAACTACGCCATTCCAATATCAGCTATGACTGCCGTATGAGCGCAGTGCAAAGCGTAAGCCACACACACGGTTGATTCTTATTTTATTTATTTATTTTATTTTGATCCCCCCTATGTTCATCACTTATTGATGCTGTTTTTGAAGTATGAATAAGTCAATAAGTAATTTATTCCATTGAAATATCATTGATGTATTATAGAGAAGTGATTTATCTTTTTATAAATGACAAAAGGCACATCTGCCTCATTTTCGCTGTGGTATCGTGATACTACTCAGAACCATGATACTTTCACTGGTATGGTACAGTGGGATCCAATTTTGGTACCGTGACAACACTAATCTGGAGGGGGTTCATCTGCAAAAACTAATGAAAAACTAAACAACGATATACAATATTCGGTATTCAGTACTCGGTATTCGGCCAAGCGTTTAATATTATTCGGCTTCGGCCACAAATTTTCATTTCGGTGCATCCCTAAACATAACGCACAGCCGGACCAGCTTCACAAGAAAAGCTCAGATTACAACACACACAGAGGGAGCATGACTTCATTTTCTGGTCAGGACACCATTACTACACTTTATCCTTACATAGCAAATAGTGGTTTGCTGTTATATTAATACTCTACTGTTTTTAGAGTGTAAAGACCCAATATCACATCCCATTTGAAACCCCAGCGGCTAACCAGTCTGTTCTCCTGCATTCAGAGACTGAATCTTTAAATCTGCATTAAGATAGAACAAGAGATGGATCAAAGTCTAAATCTACAATAATCTGATTAAACTTAAAACCCCTTCAATTAATTTACAATAGTTACATTATTTTAAAATGTTTCTTTTTAATGAGCAGCTGAATGTGATGATGATAAACTCGAAATTCTGTAACTGGAGTACAGTGTCTCACAGCAGTTGGCACTGATCTCTTTTTATAAAATACAGTAGATCTATTTAAAGGGATAACCCTGCTACTACTAAACAGCAAGGGAGTTGAGCCATTGGCCTAATAACCCCTCCATATGGTGATGGTCTGGTCTAAACCTGTGTGTGTGTGAGTGTGTGTGTGTGGAGCCTTTTAGCTCTGTGCTAAATATCAACATGGATACCCGACTTTAGATAAAACTAATTCAGCTCCCCACCAGCCTCGTCTTCCTATCTCTCCCTCTATGTCTCTCTGTCTCTCTGTCTCTCTCTCAGGGCTGTCTGCTAAGCCTCTTACCTATGGGATTATTGGCAACGCTAGGTATTATATAGCTTCATTCATCTGGATGATGCGTTATTAATGTGTTGGGGAATGAAACCATCTGTAACGGCGGCAGAGGATGATGGGAGGATGAGGGGAAGATTGTGGTGGTGGTGGAGGGGGGGGGGGGCAGGCTGTCTCACAGAGGCAGGAGAAACGGCTAGGCTGGTGATGATGTGTGTGTGTGTTGGGGGGGACATGGAGCGATGCAACTCTAATTGGTGGTAATGGTGAGGTTTGTTTGAACAGACTTGACAGGAGAGAGATGAACGGTACTTATGATCTTTGATTTTGCAGTTTTACAGATGAGGCATACAAAGGCATCAAGCTGAGCACAAAGCACACACAGACGTGCAGGCGTATACACAGTCACAAGAGAAAGGATGGTAAATTGTGTGTCTGTTAAGCCCCTCTAAGACATGCACATTACTCTGTAAATGTACTGTCAAAGAAAAAGACCCTGAGTTGATTTTCTCCCCTCCATGGCCTTTTCAGACATCTGTAACACTTCCATGTTCATATATCTCTTAGGGCCCAGACACACACATTTGTTCTCGTGGTTATGACTGGCACATGTAATTTTAAGCTTATGGTACCACAGTTTAACATTTCCCATCTGGCAAAGCTGTCTGTATTCCTCATTGAAAAAGGGAAATGAGACGACCGACAGGACAGATTCAAGATGCTTGTTAGCCAGTTAGCACAATAACAACTGAACCTGATGTTGAAAGATCAACACACAAAGAATATTCACAGTGCACGAGCAAACAATAACACAAAAAAAATTACAACTGTTTCTCCTAAAGAGCTCATTATCTAAAAAAAATTGTACCTAATATAAGAGGTTTGTTTCAATGTCACAGCATCTTGACTTTGGTCATTTGTTTGCTTATGTTTCTCTTCCGATGCGCTCAGCTGAACCCGCCCCCAGACGCAGACTGGCCAATCATAATGTAGAATCGGGCCAGCTCAGATCAGGGTCCAACAACAACACAGCTGTGCTCCATTGACTCTAATGTAATCCAGTCCATTTCCTTCATTTTCAGGCTGGTTTTGTGGATTTGGAGCCAAATGTTGTGTCTGGGCCACGTCGTGTATTAATGATACTCGTTACCTGGAGAGGTTGGAAAAAGATACACGTTTCTTCCCTGTTCCAAAACCAAAATCAAACCCTGAAAAGTGTAGGGTTAGCTAGCTAGCTACTGAAGATATAGCCTACTGAATGTATACACATGCTGCTTTTGATTTTTAATGATTATAACAGTGAAACAAAGACCGACCCTGCTGTACAGGAACCAGTGAAGGGAAGCAGGGAAACTTTGCTCATATTCAACCAGCTGTGTGTCATCGCATTGTGCGCAGATGAATGTTGTTTGGGGCAAAGCCAAACACTGTTCACCTGCACACTATGGTTGTTTCCCTTTATATTCATTGTCTTGTGTGGCGATCAGCAGTGATGTGATGGTTCACTTTTACACTGTGATCTGTAGCCTATAGTTCGGCTTTAGCTTCTAACTATCTTTGTCTTTTTAACCTGTTGTTGCTGCTGAGTCAGTTTGACATCCTGGATATATCCTTCAAACACAGACTGTACACCCCTCTGTCTGCTGCTCTCTGGAATCACTCTTTCATTTCCCCAAAAATATGATATTTCTTCTGTGAGTGCAGTTAGTCACAGTGTGGGCTCCATGCTTACTGCGACAGCTTGACGGACCATCCTAAAGGGGCGGGGCTTAGGGAAAGGTCAGTTCACCTGTGGGAGATTTTGGACTAACAGGTGGCACTCTTCATCACCATCATCAAAATTCCAAACGATTAGGGAATATGTTTATGTTTAGAGACAGAAACATGGAGAATCAGCACCTTACTACAATACAACCCTTTATACCGTTTATTCACTTCATTTATCACCAATCTGTGGGTGTGTTTTATGCAAAAAGCTCCATGTTGATTCTATTCAGACATGACAGTGTCATTACAAATGGCTTTGCTGATTAATCTTTGAGTAAGTAAGGCATCAGAACATGGTGAGAAATGCTTGTCATAATTTCCCAAAGTGATATCCCCAAATTGCTTGTTTTCCCGACCAACAGTGAGAAAAACCCACAAGATATTTAATCTACAATTATATAAAGCAGGGAAAAGTCCTCAGATTTGAGAAGCTGGAACCAATTGTTGCTGATTAATTTTTTTGTTGATCAAATACAGTGGCAACCCACTGGATGATGAGTCGGCAAAAAGTGGCATTAGGAAAGAGAAGCGTTCAAACATTTAAACTTTGTGATAAAATCTCTCACTTATCCAACACTGCCGACTACACATCCACTCACTTACTGCACCATACACACTCTCACATACCCATACAGTTACAGTACAGCTGAAACTATACGTACAGACCTATAGAGTTTTTATATGTATACCGTTGTCTATGTTGTGCATACAGGATCTATAGTGTCAACATATTCATATCATAACTCGACCTCCAGCTGTTGAATCTGTATGACTTGTACTGACAGTACCTTAACACCTTATGATGTTCTGCATCTTAGTGTATTCATGCCACTGTTAATTGTTTGAGTGTGCAGTATCTACTGCACTCAAATCCCTTACTGCTTATTCCACTTTCTAGTTAGTCTTTATTTTATGTTCTAATTTCTGATCATTACATTTTCGCAATTCTAAACACCATTTTATAGTCTTAGTTCCTGTACTCTGTGCAATGTGTAGCTTTCATTTAATTAACTTGCTTCAAATCTAATTTGCATTTTTTATGTGCATGTGTGTCTTTGTGAGTGTGTGGTTGTGTATCTGTATCTTATTAACTCTCTTATAATGTCTTTTATCTGTTTATTCTCATTTTATTATTTAAAGCACTTTGAGTTGCACTTGCTGTATGGACGGTGCTATACAAATAAAGTTTTTATTATTAATCTAAATTAAAAGCATTTACATAATTTGCCAGAAGTATTCCCGTCCAATGCAGTAATGTGTATTGGAACTGGAAATTATGTAATTCAAATTACATAATTAAAAAAAAATCAATTGCCTCCAATTAATCCCTGAGGGGAAATTAAATTTTTTCACTCTGTTGTCAATTACACACAGGTCCGAACACACACATGCACAAACAGGACCTATACATGCACTGAGTGGAGAGATGTCAGAGCGGGGCTGCCCATGACAGGCACTCCGAGCGGTTGGGGGGTTCGGTGCCTTGCTCAAGGGCACCTCGGCAGTGCCCAGGAGGTGAACTGGCACCTCTCCAGCTACCAGTCCACACTCCATATTTTGGTCCGGACGGGGACTCGAACTCTGGTTCCCAACCCAAGTGCCTATGGACTGAGCTACTGCCACCCCCAAGAAACCATCCTACATTAGAAATCCTACATTGGAAATCCAACCACTGGGGTTGGGCAAAGTCATCCCAATAACTGTGACAATGCAAAAATATGCATAAATTAACCACCCAAATTGGACCAGACCCAGTAACTGCCAACTTTATGAGTAGCACAACTGTCAGGACCATGGACTGAGACAAGGACAGAGACAATTAGCAAACCTTCATGATGGCAGTGACAAACTTATGGTGCTTTCAGACCTAGAGTTGTCTTGCTTTGGTCTGAATCAGGGACTAATGTTGTTACAAAGTTGTATAATTGCCTAGAGTTGGTTCGTGTTCTCACGGCAGCATTTACAAGCGGACCAGATCAAATGCCTTGTGTGAGAAAGCTGCTCTTGATTGGTCAGAATTTCCATGTGGGAAAAATCCAGGAAGTAAACAAAATGTTGAAGAAGAGTACACTTGCAAGATAAATGTGACACTTTCTAATGTCACAATAGAGGATAGAGGTTGGAACACATTCTCACTAGGGCTGACCCAAAAAAATCGAAGCTTCGAAGCTTCGAAGCTTCGTTCAATGGCACGGGATTCGATTGTGAATTTTTTTTTTTTTTTGAATATTCTGCCTTTTTTTTTTCTCCCGTTTTTTTGGGGGACCTTGAACGCAACACCATCTCCAACAAGGAAACAGAAAGCCTGACGTGCAATGAATAGAGACCTATTATCCTGCTAGTACACAGACACCTAAATTCTTTTAACAATGTGACTCAAAATAATGATAAAATAGATTTTACTGATGTAAAATAATATGCTGATGGTGACATTTTCCACCGGTCCGCTGCGCTCTGAGTCTGGTGTCAGTGACACATGCTGCTCTGAGTCGCGCATCTGTCTGCTTGCGCTGCAGTGCACACCGAGGGTTTTAATTTTTAGTGTTAAATCAAAAGTTAAACACTACTTATCAGCAACCAGAAGTGTTTTTTCGTTTGTGAATATTTTTTATCTTAATTCTAGGGTTGCAAGAAACTACCTTTTACGCCATAATTTGTAAGTTATTAACTTTTTTGGACTTTTTTTTTCGCTCGGGGGCAAATTAACTTGAGTTTGATTGAACCAAACCAAACACGGCAGGTGTGAAAGCAACCTTACTCACTAAAAGGGTACCACGTCACTCATCTGGCAGCCTACAGTTCAACTTGTTGATGAATCAGAGTTGTATCTTTTTAAGCAGGCAATAAACGCCATTAGTGTTGGTGTGGAAGGGGTGTGCGGGAGTTTTTAAATCACGATGTCAGGCTCAGTGGTCAATGACTGACAGCCATCAGCCCAACCCTACCACCTACTGACTGCTTGGTCAGAGCTCATGTCTGCTCATACTGTCATCAGACATGAGAAATTTTGAACACCAGCCCCATTCTTCATGATTGCATTACTCTCCGAGCTATTTTAATGTAGAATACTGTACATATTGTGCTGTTGTTAAACCCTCAACACACTGTTTGCTATTAACTTGATGATGCAGTTATCCATTTGCCCTATTAAATATAATATGATAATGGAACTTGCTCTGCTCTCATCTCCTAAGCAAGAGTCAACATAATTGGCAGGACTGTGTGAGTCATGCCAGCATGCTTTCTGCTCCCGAGTGTATTTGTAGTATTTCTAACATCCTGACACTTGTTGAATGGTTAAATGGCTATTCCTCCTTTACACACAGTCAGCAGAGAGACAGAGGAGGGCAGAGAGGAAGAGAGCGGCTGCTGTAAATGGATTACATGGATGCAACGCTGAAGAGGCCTGCAGTACTTTCAGCACCTGTGCTAGAAGGAGTGCTTCACATGGAAGTGTCTGTGTTGTGATGTTTGAGCTGCTATGGATACCCAAACTTTCACTCGACAAACTATACATAGTCTGAAGTTTTCGGATTCCATACTGACATTGATATTTTGCATATGATTAGGATCAACTCGGTGAAATAACATGACAGGGTTCTAATGGTATACTGCATTATCATAATAATAAAATTTCCGTTGCAGGTTTTGAAGGGTGGTGTCATGTATACAAATTACACTTCAACATCAAAGTGTCTTGGGTTTTCGATGCATCTCTTTCAAGTCTGAGGTGCATACTTCCTCCCTCAGATCTGAATATGTTCCCACCTCTCTCAGAGACTAACGGCCCTTGAAAACGAAGCTCCCTGTTTGCGAAATCACAACGACAGATGGACAGAATGATGGGTAGGCTGTACTTTACTTTTCCCTCATTACAGGTTTTACAGAGTAACACTTTATTGATGTAATGATTGGGACATTTGAAATTTTAAATCACACAGTGCATCTTCTGGGTGTCTCTGGACTGTAATTATGTATGTTCAAAGGTCTGTTTAAAGCAGAATGGCTCACACTCCAAGACGATTTACTTTTGGGGAGTGCCAATTTAACTGCCAATTACGACTGCTAAAGTGGCTTTGCTATGATACAAAAACCAGCACAGACAGTGATTGGCACATGAAATGGCACTGGAACAAACTACTCCGCCAGGAATGCAATATGAGAATCTGAAACATGTGGGAAAGGTGAGGAAGGTGGTTTTGTTACAAAGTGAATGAAAAGACTTTCAGGGGAAAGAAAATGAGAAGGCTCGTCCTAAAAAAATGCTACACCACACAATAGCGTACTTTTGTTTAACCTCTCTGTAACAGACAGTAGATATTAGGTGTGTCACTGTCAAAAAATCAAGACTGAATTAAAAAAAAACTAGCACATGAACAGCTCAAATTATTTGAACACAACACAAGTAGCCGAATCTGAATCTAATGTTGCAGAATTGATGTTGCTCTGCTGTTTCACCTGATTGACGTTAAGTTAACGTTACTGTAAAGGAGCAGCATTTCACAAAGTCAGCTAACAGCCTTGCCTTTATCCACCTTCTTTTTTGGTGTTGAAATCAAAACATGTTCTCACATTACCTCTCAGAAGGTTTGCTGTCATGAATATCTGTTTAGCATGGCGTGCTAGTACACTCTGTTTTATGTTAGCAAAGTGAACAACGATAGCCTAATTTTCCTGCCAGCAACAGGGTTCATAATACAACAGAAAAGAGTGAAGCTGCACTGCAACATCTCATGTGACACACGTCAAGTACCACCCCTTGCACACAGTGGACGCATCGCGTTGCAGTAGGGCTGGGCGATATGGCAAAAAATGTTATCACGATATATTTTTTCATATTGATCGATCTCGATTTTTATCACGATATGTGGTTTTTGCTGATTCTGCCAGTTCGGGGAGCATCCTGATGGGAGCTTGAAGAAACAAGAGATTCATTGAAACTTAACAGTAAAAGTTTAATAACATAAAACGCTAAATAATATGCTTTTCCAATATTGAGAACAAAATGTTTTTACAGGGTATATGCAGGAATCCTGAGGTTAATTTCAGTACCTTTTTAAGACTTTTTTAAGACCTTCCAAAAAAACCTTAAGACCTCATCGCCACTTCAGGCTGTCGTTAGCAGCAGCGCATCTTTAACTTACTAAACAATTGTAGTTTGCAATTAAATCTATGGAGTACAATTATACTACAGAACTCAGATAAGATGAGAAGGAATAAAGCTTGAAAGAATAAATTAAACCAAAGGCAGGTTTATTAAAATACACCTTAGGTCATAACAAGTAACACAGCTCTACAGCTCAACATCAGCTATTCAAGGCCAACTTGCTGAAAACAACAACCTTATGGCTAGCCCCTTGCATGTGGGATTTAGGGCTGACCCAAAAAATTCGAAGCTTCGAAGCTTCGAAGCTTCGAAGCTTCGTTCGATGGCGTGGGATTCGATTGTGAAAAAAAAAAAAAATCTAATATTCGGCCTTTTTTTCTCACGTTTTTTGGTGGGACCTTGACCGCAACACTAATCATGCCGTCCGTTTACGGTTGTTTTTTTTCCCCTTTAGCCATATGTAAACTCAAAGNTGGGATTCGATTGTGAAAAAAAAAAAAAATCTAATATTCGGCCTTTTTTTCTCACGTTTTTTGGGGGGACCTTGACCGCAATACTAATCATGCCGTCTGTTTATGGTTGTTTTTTTTCCCCTTTAGCCATATGTAAACTCAAAGAACGAGAAGCTATGTCAAATAAAAGCTTTAACTTATTGAAACATTGTATATAAACTTACTGCTTTGAATGCTTCTCATATGGGGTAATGGCTGCAAAACACGACTGGATAGACTGTTGCTTTGCTAAGCTGCCACTAGCGATGCTACCAGCAGATGAAGGGGTCTTGCTAGGCTGTGTGTGTGGAGTCGGGGCAACTTGAGGCCGCATAGTTAGACTCTCTGAGTAATCACTGAGATGGTGCCGTCTCAGGTGATTGAAAAGGTTTGTGGTGTTTCCCGACCTGGTTGGTACCACTGAGTGTATACAAGTGCAAGAAATTCTTTCATTCGGAATTAGAAACAGAATATTCCAGCCCCTTACATCGGATTGAATTTTCAATCGCATTGGCCATTTTCATGCCGAATTAGGTGTTTACAAGATCACTTTTCATTTCATTCCGAAATGAAAAGGGAATTGAACTGTCCATGTAAACGCACTCATTGTCTTTATAATGACAGGACTGTGGGTCGTTGAGCTCAGGATATTTCTTGACCCCAACAATGACTCTCTTCTCATCCATTCTTTGTCACACATGAGACACAGCAACAGCTACAGAGTTCTCTTTATACATCAGTGTTGAATAGAGGAGTCAAGCTGCTATAGGAGCAAAGAAAAAGAGCTGCTAAGGGAGCTGGTATATACAAGCACAGAGCGAGTGGGGAAAATATGCATTTAATTCTGGGAGCGGGAAGGCTGGAAATAGGACAGTGTCGTATAGTGTGGCGTGTGCAGCAGTGCCGCCGAACGTGAAGTCGCAGTCAGTGTGGGGTTGTATATGAAAATAATTCGGCAACAGTGTGTTTTGGCCTCGACTGTGCATTTTCTGAAACGCCCTGGCTGGAGTACGAGATATGGTATGTTGTTCTTATACGTGCACGCTAGGAAGTAGCAGAAGTAAACAAGTTGCCAATACTGCAGTGACATCACCCTTCAACATGGGTGAGTTTTAACGCAAGCTGTCCTGAGAACTGTACAATTTTGTACATATATTTCAGGGCTCAACATCAGCGGTTAAGTGGATCAGACATCTACTCGCCCAAAGTCAATTTTTACTTGCCCCTTTACAAATTGCTTTCAAACTTCCAATAAACTGTACACTACGTAGTTGCAGTTTCATCCACATCCTTTAACGGCACCCAATTTAAGTCCTGTTTCCAGATGTTCACTTGCACCTTCGCGGATAAACCTTGTCTTTACCTGCCACCATTTCCTCACGAATGCCCAATCGGCACTGCACACGCGCAACTCCAAACAGAGATGAGGAGGAAGTGAGATGACGTACTCCCTAGCTACCTCTATCATCAGCTCTGGAAAGAACAAAATGTTCCATTATTTTTTTACCATTTGCCTGATTGGAAAAGTCAGTTGCTAAATGTTCTAGCCCAACATGGCATCTTACTTGCCCCGGGCAATCAGGCAATCCTTATCATTGAGCCCTGCCTTTAGTTTCTATGTAGTGCTAGTTATGACAGCACTGTCTAGGAGTTCGGGAAGAACCTGTGCAGTTCTTAGCTTTTCCAACAGCAGTCGCCACATTTCTCCACACTGTGAATTTAAAGTACGGCTCATTCATGACGGTAAATGTGAATGAATTTTTTCCGAAAACCGTAGCATGTAAGTGGAATTCAAACAGATGTTTTCCAAGTGAATACCTGATTTTGCTCCCATGGTCAAATTTGGGAAATAGAAACTGTTCTCATACTTTGTGTGTATGTGAGTGTGTGTGACTATAAATGTGTATGTGGGTGTGTTTGTGTGGAGCTGCTTCCCCGCATTTATGTACTTACATACAGTACATCATTTTGGGTGTTTATGTGAGAGCTGGTTTGTGTATGTCTGTGTGTGTGTGTGTGTGTGTGTGTGTGTGTGTGAGTCAGCGCTATGATCATGGGATGAATCACATTGTGGTTGTAGTGGTGGTTGGAGAATAGACTGGTAGCAACAATAGATTTCAGCAAAGCTCCCAAATGCAAAACACATGTATAAGTGCATTGTTACTTGTACTGTACATGATTAAAACTTAAGTGATAATCCCAGCATGAATGGAACATTCCCTAAGTTATTTCATTTTCAATCCCTTTCATGTTAATGACCGTCATTGCAAAAACATCTAATTTATTCTCATTACACCCTGAAAAACAGCCACAAAGACTTTGATTGCAGTAAGAATAAGTTGCAATAACTATATGAGAACAAGTGTTACTTAAAGTTACATAAGGACAATAATTTCAGGCTATTTACGGTCACATACGGAGAAGCTCGCTAAAGCTGATTTCTTCCAGTCTTTGCTTCTCTAAATTCAGTGTTTCCCTCTCCGACACAGTGTACAACATCTTCTGTCAGTCTCCTACTATCTGCTGGCACTCTTTTCTTTGCATCTGCAGCAAAGCCAAGTGAGCAACTGTGGAAAAATAACTCTGGCGAACATCTTTATAATAAAATATAATGTATGATGTTTTGTGGGTAAAGTTGTCATGTAGATATTATCACCAGACTGTGGATCCATGGAGAAAAAACTTGTGTAAACGTGCATTCCCAGAGGGATTGTAATCTTTGCTGTAGGATACTATTAGGAAAATTCAGAGCGATGGAAAAAGTGTACATCAGAGGTAATGTTACGTGTAATACCATGACTAACTGGGAAACTCTTTACAACATGTGTGAGCCGGACACCCGCTGCGCACATGGGGATCATGACAGTATATGACTACCGCCGGCAGATGGAAAGAAACCGCTGAGGACCAGATGTGAAGCTCAGAGCCAGACGTTTGCAGAGCTTTACTCGGCCTCCTGCTGGAGGTAGGTTGGTTTCATTCTGGCACATTAACAATTTTTCACCAGGGCCGCCTTAATAAGCACCTATTAATAATAATTATGATGCTACCTCCTGTAATAAACTGATGTCAGGCAAAACAAGACAGATTAATTAATAAGGGTGGAAATTTCTGATTTTCTGAATTTGCAACAGGTAGCCACAGACTTAAAGACACAGTGTGTGAGATTTAGGGAGGTTTAGGGTTTAGTGGCGTCTAGCGGTGAGGACTGCAGACTGCAATCATCTGAAACTTTTCCTAATTAGAATTCTTTCACTGTTAAATGTTTTGGAGGTTTTTACAGGGAGTCAAATTATCTGCAGAGGTCTCTTACTCTCCACAAGCAATAGAGAAAGGGTCTTATTTATAAAACAATGCGTAGGATCCATACTAAAAATGAATGTGTGGACAAAAGCCAAACACGGCTTGTGCCAAAAAATATTCTACAATTTCTACAATCAGGCTTCCACCTCGCCATCTGCGTTACCAATTTCCCATCTCCAAAATGTTCATAAACAAAGGGTCAAAGTTTCTCCCATCAAGTCTGTTTTCAGAGTTCACAACTTTTCCATGGGAAGTAGCGTACGCCTCTTTCAGGCCTCATTTTGTGCATACGTGATGTTTGTAAATGAGACCCCAGCTGATAAAAACCAGTAGAAACACTGGGTGAAGCAGTTTCATGTTACATATCAGCATTTCTCTGATGCAGTTTGATATGTCAGAGATGGACCACTAACCCAGCACATGCTAATGTGTGCTCACCTTTTTCCTGAACCAGACATTCAGGAGGTTTTTACTGGGAGCCGAATTATCCGCAGAGGCCTCTCCCTCTCCAAAACAAAGGCATGATATGATTACAACCAGTAATAATACTGAACAGAGCAGTTTCATGTTACAAATAAGTGTTTCTCCGATGCTGTTTGGCATGTTGGAGACAGGCAGCTGACCTCGCACCTGCTAACCTGTACTCACTTTTTTTCTCTTATAACTTAAGATTCAGACATTCAGGAGGTTTTCAACAGGAGCTTAAATATCCGCAGAGGTCGCTTCCTCTCCAAAACAAATAAACTTGGTGATCTAAGCCGGTAAAAACAATGAACAAAGCAGATCCGTGTTATAAACCAGTATTTAGCCTGTCTGTGGCACATCGCAAATAGGCTGCTCGCCCAGCACCTGCTATGTGTGCTCACCTTTTTCTGATCCTATTGTTCACGAGGTTTTCAGCATGAGCTGAATTATCTACAGAGGTCTCTACCTCTCCACGGACCCGATGATTTAAACCGGTAAAACACAGAATAAAGCAGTTTCACTTTACAAAAAAAAAAAGTTTTTCTGACGCTCTTATTGTGGAGGGGCTGCAAACTACAGTGGCCGACGTGACAACGCATATACCCAAATGGCCCAATCTTGAGTCAGTGTTTGGTTTGTCCATTCTGGGCAACTGTAGAAACATGACAATGCTCCGTGGAGGAGAACCCACTCCCTGTGTAGATATAACTGACTCATTCTATGGTAACTAAAACCCAGCGATTCCTATTTTTAGGTGACTATACACCAAAGAAAATACACAAAATATTCCATTTCCACCAGTATATCCCCCTAAATCCTACACACTGGACCTTTAACACTTACATTATGTCATCCATGCAATCATATCCACACACAAAACGCAGCCGAGATGCAAACAACAAGCTGTGGTATCTGTCGGAGTGGAGAAGAAAACATCTTCGCTCTCTAGCAGCGTTTCCCTCAAGAGACACAACAGGAGACCACTAATGACAACTGTAGCCCCTGCCTGCCGGGATGACACATCCAAAGCTATGCATAATGTTTCCGTCCAACACAAGTTATTACATAGAGATTCTGCCATTGTCATACTGTAGCTTCTGGCTCATTCTATTCTGGATCAAAGTGCTGCGCTCCCCTCTCTCAGGCGTGGTGCCTCATATAGCATCAGTTGGCGCTTATGCGTCACCCTTAGGCTGGACAACTCTGCCTCGCCAAGCCACACACACACATACACACACAAACACACACACACATCACCCACGAGGGGAGAAAGAATGAAAATGCAGTGATTAACCAGTTGAGGGGATGCATGAGGCCAAGGGCGACCAGTTGAATGTTAAGAGTCCGGGGGCCAGAGCTGCAGAGAGCTGGTTGACAATGTGACAGGCAGGCAGCGGGCGAGCTGACTGGCTGGTGGACTGACTGGCATACAGGCTGTGTGAAGTGCCTCGAGGCGATGGAGGGATGAAAGCCCTTCTTTTAAAAGGTCACGGGTGCAGATCCACTGTGTGTTTTAACAGTGAAACACATTTGGACAAACCGGTGTTGACGCAGTGTGAGACACAAACTGATCCCAGCTCCTGTTATGTCACTGCATTACTAATTTATATACGATCCTCAGAGGCATATTGCAGTAATTCCATACTGCAAATAATATGTGTTGTAATGTAAACTCACTAATGAGTTCCTGCAGGACGATTACAGTGATATTTCTTTAGAGGATTCTCCACCTATTGGGAAATATAACCCGTCCTTAGCATGACTTTGTGCTGTGGAGATGCCGCCAGGTGGGACAAACAGTCCTACCAGATGAAGCGACTGAGTCACTGTAAAAATGTGCGGAGGAGACGGAAGATACAGTGCACGGCTCTGAGTGAGTGAGTGACTGAGCGTAGAGGCCACAGTGTATCATACTACATCAAAGTCGGTTATCTACTGGTTGCATGGTGGCTGAGGCTCTACTTGAATGGCTGGCAGCTTTGTGAAGGAAAAGCGCTGCACGCTTGCCAGGAACAACAGCGTCCAATTTCTTTAGGGCAGCCTTGTTGCTTGAGAGACCACGCGAGCAAGACGCTCAATTTTGGAGAATGTAATTGCAGAGATCAGGTTGTGAAAATTAATCACATCATAGTGCGGGGAAGCACCGTACAAATACAGAACCTGCTCGGTGTGTAGCCTCCAGGGCACGGGGAGCAGTCAGTGGAGACTGCAAATACACATTTAGATTTTGGGGAGTGTAAATGTTCAACGGGCAAAGCATGGTATTAGATCCTCTTCTTCTACAGGCTATCTTTAACTCAATTTATTCATTATGTGGCTCTGTATGTTTGCTTCAGCTCCACAATCACATCTATCTTGACCTTTGTGTCTCATGCTGCCACTACTAATAAAACTGTTTGTGTTTCCGCAAACAACAGCTGACTCTAATCTTTGTACACTCATCAAAAACAACTCTGCAAATTAGGTTATGTTTCAATTTGGCCTGGCTCAGACAGTGCTGCTGAGCCATGCAGCTACTGTATTTGACTCAAAATACCAAATAGACCGTGACAGGTAGAGGCTACAACCCCAGCCTGTGACTCTGTTGTACAGGCACCCCCTTCAGCCACTATCTTCTGGAGGGATTTGCCCTGCCGTTGCTATCATTCTGCCCTGAAGTGAACTACATGCTGAGTTCAGATTTCATACTCAGCTCTGGCATTTTAAACTGGAGTCTGTGCGCTCATTCAAACGGCGCAATGTGCCTCCTGTCCTCAGCAAGCATTCAGCTGAGGATGCTCGGAGTAAAAAAGGGCTCGCTTGCATCTGTCTTGCTTCAGACATCATCTCATTTCCCTACGAGGCAGCCTCCGTTCAAGTGACAACAGTCAAACATTCATTCATTCGGAGGCCCGGCCGTGTGCTTGTCTCCCAAAAGCGCAAACTGGAGATGTTTTGACCTGCCTGCCAACCCCTCCGGGCTTCATCCCCGGCGAGACAGTCTCTTTATAGCGGGGAAATGATGTGAATGCATCGGTAGCGCCTGTGTCTTACCGGCTGCTGTATGTGGCGAGACGTCCCCTTCCCAGGCGGGGGAAGATGCTGCCGCTGCTGCCGCTGCTGCTGCTGCTGCTGCTGGACCCCGTGCTGGAAATAGTCGCTGCCAGCGGCTTTGTTGCCTCCGACCCGGTCCCTCTTCTCCCGCATGTTGGAGCCTCCGTTTTCCCTGTCTTCGCCGGAGTCGAGGCTGCTGAAGTTCCACACAATCAGCGTCTGCACCAGCAGCACCGTGAGGGCTGCTATCAGGGCGGACCGCGACCGGCGGGCCAACCTGCGAGCACACAAGCCGCCAACCATCTTCGCACCGGGGCTGCACGGAGCTGGAGGACCGTCTGTGGCTCTGCGCAGCGCGACGGGAGGAAGGAGTGGAAGTAGAGGGAGGACGAGGAGGAGGAGGAGGTGGGGGCGAGGCTGAGCTTTACGGTGGCGGAGGCGAGGAGGAGCATGGAGATGGAGAGGCACAGGGCCACCGTGTGGTGAAACTCGGTGAGAGGATGATGCTCCAGGCTACTGTACGACTCACTGTCTGTTCTGTGTGTGTGTGTGTGTGTGTGTGTGTGTGTGTGTGTGTGTGTGTGTGTCCATGAGGGCTTTCTGATAATGACCAAATACCTGCAAATGTTTTTATTAGCAGTGCCTAACATCACTAGTACAGTGCAGACAACAGCAGTGTTAATGGGGCTCCAGGGGTTCTTGACAGGCGGGCTGATCCCAACAGGGGCGTAGCCAGGAATTCTGGGTCCCCTGATGTAGGCTAAGGTATTACTGCCTCGGGCACTTTAACTAATTCAGACATCCCAGTGGAATTTTTGTAGGGCCTCTAACTTTGGAAAGATCATTACCGTTTTACACCCTACTTGCTGGATTTCATATGGGAATCCAATAAGAAAATTAACCACTTTCTTCCCTGTAGAGATGGGTATCATTAAAATTTTATCAATACTACATTTATCGATGCTCCTTATGGGTTTGGTACTCTATCCATACTCTTATCGGTTCTTTTTCATTTCTAAATCATTGCTTTTTAATAGGGCTGCCCCCTGATAGTCAACCAAATGTTCGTCGACCAGAAAGGTCATTAGTGGGCAAGATTTCATTGGTCACTTAGTCGCAGAAAAAAAAAGTGAAACTCTATTAGGAGTTTTGCCTTGTCAAAATAAATCAAAACCAATATGACTGGACCATGTGGGAATTTAATTTTAGAGGCCACGCTCAGCAGTCAGACAGGAGTCACGTTACAAACCAATCACAGCCGACAGATATCTTTCCCTTCTACTGTAAATATTCAGTCTGATAAACACGGAAAAGTTGATCATGTTAGTGCAGGGCTACCCAGAGCTTTACATGTGTCCCACGGACGATTGGTCTACACTCTTATAAACAGCTCCTGGAAGAAGATCAGCTCTGCTCTCAGGATTTCAGGTGAATAGGCTATACTGTACTTGTTATGGAACCATAAAACGCAACCTAGCAACCTCAGACGCAACCTGCCACCACGCTCTTGAAAGTTGGCACAGAAAAGGCACGAGAGCAGTACCCAGCGCCCGACCTTGTGTTTTCAAGGCAATTAAAGATGCGGCATGTGTACAGCCCCTAATTTCCAGGGCTGGTACCTGCGGTTATTCCACAGGCTAGTTAATAACATGTCGGGCAGGAAATCCAAAGTGTGGGATCATTTTGAGAAGGTGAAGGACGAACCCAAGGTGATATGTAAACTCATCTTCATTGGTCGACTACAAACATGACGTATCATCTGAAACATGGAAGTAGCTACATGCCCATTAGCCCACAGCGTCATTAACAGGCGGCTCGCTCAGTGTGTGACGTGCACTTGTAGATAAAATATAGGCCTATATTAATGAAGGTTCATTAGTACGGTTTGTATTTCTCTGTAATGTAGCACAGTGTTAACAATGTTACTGATACTATTCTTTCTCACACCTTCAACTCAAACCACCAAAATATATTATTTAATAATTCAATTAATATCGTAAACATAAGCGACTAGTCAACTAATGGCCCTAAATGACGATGTCCAAATACGGTCACTTCTGGCTCCAAACTAAGATGAGGACAGCCAAAATACCAAACTCAAGGCTTCAAAACAGCAGTCCATAAAGCAAAGGGTGACATCATGTTGGTTACGTCCACTTCTTCATACAGTCTATGCCTGTAACACACTCCCTGGTGGGGTGTGCTGTATCATATGTTCTTGCTCTTTTGTAAGTCACTGTTAGGCGGGGCTGTTCACTCCCAATGCTTCCAGTCACCATAAACGCTGCCCCTTCAGTGTCCTCTCTAAAACTCTCTCTTGCTCTAAGTTTTCTAATTATTTCTCCCCCACCAATATCCAAGCATCACATTTTTTCACATATCCATTTCCCCCTTCAGACAGTGCCACATACTTTGTGCCATTTTAGACACAGTAATGAAAATTTAAAAAAGAAAGTCATTATATCTTCTGCAATAGGACTTTTTTTCGCAGCAAATTTGATGTGTCACAAAGAAATACAGCTACAACAGTGCTGATGTGGCTCCTTCACAACTATGATTGGGTTTATTGCACCTTAGTGCTCAAGCGGACCACATGTTCAATCATTTCTCTGCCGCTTAACATGATTAAAAACATGCTTCTCAAACTGGAGGTCTCCTTGGATTTGTAACTGAATAGCTCACATAAAATAATTTCTGTAGCCTAGAAAAGGAGACATTATAAATGAATCCATTTGAAAATACTAAGCAATTTCACATTTAGCTCTTATAGGTAAACAACGAAAGAAAATCTGCATTAAATTTTGCATGTATGTGGATTAGTCAGTTTGTCTTGACTGCAAAAATGGTGATGTCATTCAAACTGAGAGGGATCTGTCTACCACTCGTTGAGAGTTTGTGTAGAAAGCTTCATAAGTAACTCTCTTTTATTTGGTTCGTCCAGTAACAGGATGATGTTGATGCTTGTAGTGTGGTCCAGTTCAATCCAGTTATAAAATGAACAAGACGTACTCCTAAGAATAATCTTAAACTCTGACTTATGAGGCAAGACAATCTTCGCAGAAGTAGAGCCTAGATACTTACTCTGAAGTGCTAAAATTAACTTACAGCTAAATCCAAACCTGTGACTCAAGTACTTACGGCAACAGAGTGTTGTAAAATAAGGACAAAGTGATGTCTACCAAAAACGCTCTCCCTAAAGCACTGAATCAGCCAATCACAGGCCTCCTAAGGTTGTGTGTCAGGGCTGCATCACACCATTCATCATGATTTAGTGCATACCTCTGAAGCTCCACTCATCACTCTTATATCTAATGTTACATATCCTGAAACATAATAATGATTATGTTAAACTTGCCATTTGGAATACCACTTATGTAAATAAGATGTAAATAAAAGTGCTGAACAACTGTGGATGTTACTTGCAGTGTGTGCATGAATACATTTTTTTCATTGTTGTTTTTTAAAAACCAACAAAAGTTTTTATAGTCTTGCTAATATTTATATAAAATACATTGGAAAAAAATGTATTCATGCACATTTCCCACTCACGACTGCACTGAGTGTGATCACTTTTATGAGTTTTTGACCATTAAACTTTATAAATCCATCCATCCATCCATTTTCAACACTTATCTGTAGCCGGGTCGCAGGAGCAGCAGGCTGAGAAGTATTCCAGACGTCCCCCTCCCCGACAATGCTTTCAGCTCCTCCTGGGGGACCCCGAGGCGTTCCCAGGCCAGACGAGATATGTAATCCCTCCAGCATGTTCTGGGTCTACCCCGGGGCCTCCTACCAGTTAGACGTGCCCAGAACCCCTCTAATGGGAGGCGCCCAGGAGGCATCCTGATCAGAAGCCTGAACCACCTCAACTGACCCCTTTTGACGCGAAGGAGCAGCAGCTCTACTCCAAGCTCCCTCCGGATGTCCCAGTTCCTTACCCTGTCTCTAAGGCTGAGCCCAGCCACCCTTCTGAGGAAACTCATTTCAGCCGCTTGTATCTGCTACCTCATACCTTCAGTCATTACCCATAGCTCATGACCATATGAGGGTTGGGATGTAGATGTAATAAACTTAATAAATACAAAAAATAGATGATATTAGAGATATTTTTTTATCCATTTTTTTTCCAAAATGTTTCTCATTAGTTATGAATTTTTAATACTAGATGAGCTGTACATATCATTCAGAGCTTATCTCTGTAGGTTCATCACTAAGAGAGACACCTTTCACATTACATATTGTTCATTAATTCATTCATATTCTGTAGCTGCTTATCCTGTTAGAGGTCATGGGGTGGCTGGAGCCTATCCTAGCTGACATTGGGCGAGAGGTGGGGCACACCCTGGACAGGTCATCAGACTATCACAGGGCTGACACATAGAGACAGACAACCATTCACACTCACATTCACACCTACGGACAATTTAGAGTCACCAATTAACCTGCATGTCTTTGGACTGTGGGAGGAAGCTGGAGTACCTGGAGAAAACCCACGCTGACACAGGGAGAACATGCAAACTCCGCACAGAGGGGCTCCCCCACCCCAGGGCCTATTGACATAATGCCATTTGATCCATTGTTTATATAAAAATATTAGTGCAGCTTTAGAGTCTGGACACACAACACCAAACTCACACCATGAGGAAACTACAGTCCTCACTATCTGAGGTGACAACTACAACACTGTGATATCGATCTAAAGGCTTTCAGCCTGTTAATGTTAAAGCTCCACCGACTGCAACATTGGTTGACTGAAAACAAACACCAGTGTGATGTTAAGGTTACAGTTTCATCTGCCTTATATTCAAACAAGAACTGAAGCTTTTAATGAAAGCTGCTGTACTGTGCTGTACTGAGTTTCCATTTACCAGGATCTGACACACAAGGGATGGTTACATCAGACTCTGAGTGTTGGTAAATGAAAGAAGAGACTGTCTACACCAAGCATTTATCATGTTTATTCTGTGGTGTTGAATAAGTGATTGAGCTTGAGGCGACTAAAGTCTGCAGATGGGATAAATGACTATTAGCCAACAAAAAAGCCCAATTTACAGAGGTTTGAATTGACTGCGGAGGAAAAACTTTGTGTGAAAAACTTGTACTTTCTATTGCGTTTGTTTCTTTGTTTAAAGGTAGACCTTAGCTAACTCACATACCTGCAAATTGCAAAGCCAAGCTCAGAAAGGTTTGGGACACAGGGTAGCTACAGTAGAACTCAACACTAAAGACAGATAATACACTCCATTTTATAATGCGTCAGAAACATACCGACTCTTTCATAGAAACTATTCATGGTCAAAGCCATTTCGGTCTTTGTTTCTGAGGTGAATAAATAAGATTGTCGTACTGACACAGGCAGCAGATATAGCTTTCTGACATGCTGATAACTGGTTTTATTTTGAATGACGGGAAAAATAAGGTAATTGGGGAAAAAATGCTGGATGCGAATTGTGCCACCAGACAAAGTTTACCATGTATCAAGCCACGGATTGGGAAGTGAATTATATACTCAAGTGGCTGCTGAAACACAGAAAAAGAAGTTATCATTTTGAGCACCGCACTGTGGTTTTCATTTTCAGGAATGCCTCAACTGACACGCAGACAAAGCATAGTATGCAAAGCCCAAAACAGCTCTATAGGAGACAAAGGAGGATATTTCTCTCAGAGTACACCGACCTTGTGGTTCTCAAACAGACAAGGCAATTAGACATTCCTGCCATTTCCAGAATTACATCTGGGCTTTTTACAATAGCAGTTCATTTTCAGCTTAACTGTGTGTTGAGCTTATCGCTGCACTCTTCTCCCCTATCAAGGGGTTGGAACAAGAAGCAATCGAGCATGTCTATCCAAACTTTAGGCAAAATAAGGGAGAGCAATTTGTTCGTGTCACCCTTTTATTATTTGCAGGCCATCACATCATAGGAGTATAATGCTGCTGGATTGCACCACTTGTCGTAAATAAGAGTTGCTAAAGTACTCTGTCATCCATGTCCATTTAATCTGTATTCTCATCACACAGCTTTCTTAAAGTGTTTTAGCATTTGAATTGCAGCACAAATTATTAACTCGGTGGTATTTCTGCAGGCAAACAGAGCCAACGCTACAGAGATAAGGCTGTGGACCACAGACAGATAAATGCGGCGTTGAATTTCAAAATGTCTCTATATGCTCACAGACACTCCAAAGATATTTGAGCATCTTATAAATGTTAATTCTTACTTCATCAGGAGATAGTGAGGGACAGGAGAAGAGGGAGGCTGCAAACGAAAGAAATGTAAAGTTGCTAATTACGGCAGAAATGAGAGAGAGAGGAGGAGAGGAATGAAGGAGGAGATGCACGCGCTGCCATAAATGAGAGCAAAATGAAAGAAGAGTAAGATGAAGAATGGTTAGAAGACAAAACTAGATGTAATTGGAAAGTAGGGGTGAAGTCAGAAAATGGGAGGGAGAATAGAAAATATAATTACAGCATGGCAAGCACGCCTATAGGTCTACTAAATTAGTAAAGAGCGAAAGAGAGATAGATGAGGGCAGAATGAGAGGAAGACAGAGAGCAGAAAAACAAAACCATTTATGAACTCAATGTAAAGAGATTAAAGACAGAGGGAAGGGAAATAAAATGAGACGGAGAGCAGCCCATGTTCCTCCGGCAGCAGAGCCACGTCTTCCCCTCTCATTAGCTGTAGCTCTGTTGCTTAGGGGACCGAGTGGGCCGACTGTCGCCACGACAATGGTTACCATTCCCTGCAGCAACAAATGCTGATTTTAATTAGACTTGACCTCTTTGTCACTCAGAGAGACGGACACATAGACTGACCAGAATAGCTCGCTGGAGAGATTCAAGCAAGCGTGCGCCCCGTCCTCACAAACACCCCGGACGAGTCTTATGAGCCACAAATAACAGCGAGACACAGAGAGGTAGAGAGCGAGACAGATGAGCAGCCAGCTGGTGGAGTGAGTCTGGGACAGGAGAGAGAGGAACTCGGGTGGGCGCTGCACAACATGACTGTTGAAGCCTTAGGCGTCCTGCTGTAGGACACTCTCATGCATTCAGTGTTTTATGTAATCAGGCAGCGTGCTGACTGGAGTGCAGTAGAACACAGCGAAACACAGCAGCAGACAGGTGTCCTTGACAGCGGTGCCCCAGGGGAACAGAGGGAGCCTTTTTTCTCCCACTGATACGACAAGAGACTACAGCAGCAGACGTGGTTCATGCATGGCTGATGCAAGTGTACGCACAGGAAGCGAGAAAGATTTGTTGACTTTTTTTCCCTTGCAACTGGTAAAGCTTCTAAAAGTTCATGCAATGTTTACACTGAAATAATATACGACAGCGAAGAGCACAATTGATCTGCACTGCCAGTGTCAAAGATCGAAGATGTCACCGTCCTGAAGGGTTGAAGGCCTGTTGATTCTGGTATTAAGCTGTTTTAGTTGAGTGTTTCCTTAACCTCTCCCCCAAACAACAACGGTCCAATCATGGCTCAGCAACTGTAACTTGGACGTTAAGCCATCAAGCTTTGGCTATCTCTAATGGATGTATAAAGAGAACTGATACAGCATTGGAAGTTGTGGAAGTTGCTCAGAAGCACATGAAGCTAAAAAAAGTTCAACTTTCCAGGTATAAAATTATCTGGATCATCGCCATCATTGGGCCAATAGAGCAACTGCACGTGAGACTTCGTTTTTTGTTTTTTAAGTCTTTTGTGGATCAGTGGTAGGTGGGGATGCTGTTTCCCTGGACAAGTAGCTTTAGCCTTTAGTGTTATATCACGTGCAGTATGTAGCTGTCATTAGCATATTTAACACCTGTTTATGGGTTTCGCATTTTAAAACTGATTGACCCTTTGCTAAGTCCCACCCCAGGACACAGACTGGTCTTACATAACATAGCATCGGGCTGGCTTAGACCGGGGTCCGACATCAACACAGCCGTGCTCCATTGAGTCTAACCGTGGATTCCCACCAAAAGCTTCAAAAGCGTCATAAGCAGCCGGCAGCCATTCATTTTCAATGCACGCTGGCAACGAGGGGCATCAGGGGCGTCACCTGCAGCGAGCAGCGCGATGCCAGCGACCAGAGCGTCAAGTAGAAGTTGAGAGAAGCTGAACTTCATGCAAATGAGCGGCACCGCTGCCGAAGCAGCAGCCAATTGCAGACCGGGGTTCTCAAGGCGAGGCCGGGAAAATTGAAAGAGAAGACGAATATGGAGGAGAAACGTAGCTCCTGTACCAGCCGGTGAAATTCCCCGTGGAGTTGCCGGGTTTGCAGGACTCTGTGGACCCAGACAGACCGACGGCTCCAGGCCCTGTGTTTCCTCAGCATATACGCCGATGCAGTACAAAGGAGGCTTCCGAAAGTGCGATCCATAGTGAAAGAGGAAACCGAAGATATGCATGCTATAGGCTACGCTTTTTTCCCTCCAAATAAGCTCCTGCTTATTTACCATCAATTACATTTCTCAGAGGTCCTTCATGCCAACAGGAGGGTAAAATCATAATAATAAGAGACTCATAAAGGCTATATGACTGTGTTTATTAGCGTTATTTTAATTGTGTAATGAAAGTCATGAATAATACATAGTGAAGACATAAATGGTGGTATTTGTTCATCCTTTTGGTGGGAATCTCCACTAATGCAATCGTTTTGTGGATTTGGAGCTAAATGTTGTGTCTGGAGCATATTGTGTATTAATGATACTCGTTATCTGGAGAGGTTGGAAAACATATACGTTTCTCCCCTGCTCAGCTTTACGTTACACACTGACCTATCGACGCTGTGGTAGTCCAGCAACTCAGTGTTCTGCTGTAAAATGACCGCTATTGTCAATGGACAATAGCGGTCTGTCAGAAAAGACTATCTGATGGCAAGGTAACGTTGTGATCTTTCACGTGGTGAAAATATTCTAAATATAGCAAACACTTTAACTGATACTGATTTTTTTGGTGGGCTTTTTTTAGGTGCTTAAAAACAAACTTGTTGAGGCAACACCTGCTCAGCAACATTTAGTACATTTTAATGTATGTGACGCGATGACTTTTTTACCCTGAAGTTATTGTATATAAACATTGTACTTTGGTCTATATGCCTTGAACTTATGAACCATATCTGCATACACTGATTAAGGCTCCCGGACTGTCTGTGTGGTTGCCTGTTTCACTGCAGGCAGATTCCTCTCACTTGCTACAGTGGGCGCGGAAATAAAATCAATGAATCAAACACTCCTGATTTCTTCCCATGGAGCCAACATGAAAACTATTTTGGTTCAGTAAATTTATGCTGTCAGTCAACTTGGTGAAGGCAGGTTAGTGCTGTCCACTCAGCTCCCCAGGAGCTGCTGCTCAGACAGCTGAGACATTTACAGAAAACAGAGTCAGTGTGGTTTGGATGACAGGACGCTTACGCGCTGCTCACGTCTCGCTTACATGTCGCTACTACTGGGAATTCCCGGGTAGCAAAAGGTCATTTAGTGGACGTTCAGACAGCAGGTAAAACTAGGATTGTTACTTCTCACTGTCATTCTGTGTCCCTGAGCACCTGCCACCACAGTCAGGGGTCACAAAGGTCACAGCAAAACTATTAAAAGGTCAGTGTGTTGAATCAAAATATTCCCTCAGTACGTGACACATCCTTGATGTGACAGTGTCATTAGCACACTGCTGACAGCTTGCTGTTGTGATTGGCTCATTTGGTAGCTGAGCCTGGTGATCGAAAGTCAGTTACCTTATTCCATATGGCGAGAGGCTGTATGTCAGTTTCCACAGGCACATGTGCACATGTGCGTGAATGTGAGCGTGTTTCCTGAGGAAATGGATGTATTCCAGGATATAAGCTTTTCTCACATCAGACATCTTATCCTGGAGGAACACAGCACTTCTTATCAGGTACAAAGCTGAAATCACCACCAGGGAAAACAGACCATCCAGTACAATGTGAAGCTGCAGCTTCAAAAGGGCAAACGGATAAGAAAAAATGAAGCCAGCTGGAAGAGAATTTCTACAAGACATGCATTTACACCATATGTTGGAGGTGGAGGACCATCAAAAGATGTAGAAAGATATTTGCATATCAGACTGGTGATTTGATGTGTTGTGTGGAATGAGGCTGGTTTCCATACGTGTTGTGTTACTGAGTTTTATTAGCCTTTGTAGAAGTAATCTAATTACCATAGCATTACAGACTGTCAAGTTAGTAGAAGGTCAGCACATCATTGTTTCAGATCCATAGCATGTTTTTGTTGCTAAGCAACAAAAACAGCATGTTGTGTATGATAGCAAACACTCAACACTCAATCATTTTTTTCTTTTTAAAGTAGAGAATATTCTTGTTGACTTACTTGGGTAACAAGATTTACATTTGGCATGCTACACATAGATAAAGAACAGCAGTCTAATTTGAGCATTTTCCTACTGATACTATCAATCCACCAGTGTATATGTTATATTCAGTATCTCCTCTGTAGGTTCAATCTACATCCTGTGTTATATCTACCAGAAAAAAAAAGATAAATCACATATGCACTGCTGTTTTGAGGGTTCTTTCACCTATACCTTAGTATTTCTGGAAACTGTGGTCACATGGCCGATGTCTCAGGTGCATTTAAGGCATAATTACATATCTTTAGAGTATCACGCCCACGCATGGCTGGATTACTGATTGGGCCTACCGAGCATAGGCCCAGGGAAAGGTGCAAAACAATCACGAAGAGAAACAACTACAAAGAGACTCAAAATGACCACAAAGAGATACAAAATGAATACAGAGATGCAAAGCAACTACAAAGAGACTCACAAAACCACAGAGACATGTGTAACCACTACAAAGAGACACAAACTAACAACAATGAGAGGCTAAACAACTATAAAGTCTCTGTGTCTAGGGACCCCCTACATGTTTGGGCCCAGGGGCCCATTGTCTTGTAATCCGCCCGTGCCTGGATGTGGTGTTCAGAAATAATACACATTGGGAGTAGTGTAGACAGCGTGCAGACTCTATTTCCTTCATCCTCCACCTGTGAGGAAGTTTTCATATTTTTCACTGTTTCACTTTTTGACTTCATTTCACACTGTTGGAAAGCTTCCAGTGGCAGTGAAGAGGTGAAACAAAACTTCATGCAGGGTGAAAAAACACATTATTCACAAAAAGTCTTACCAAATACAGCCCCTACAAAAAGAAGGTAATTTCGAAATGATTTTCACTGAAATGATAATGACTGTATTAAACAGTAAAATACTACTTGTGTTATTTAAGATGGCAAATTACTCAAGGCAGCAGCATCACTTTTGAGAGAGGAAATAAGGAAGAATTAGGACTGTGGCCTTCAAGACAAAAGGGCGTCTCTAGTTCCTGTCCTATTCACATAATTTAATTTGTGTTGGAAGGGCATAATCATATGTAATCTGTGCTCATTTCAAAAAATGTAATGAGGCTCGACTGCAAATACATCAGTGGGTTTAGCCTTGTCATGCGTTAAGGGTGATAGGAAGCAAGTAAAATTACACTGGCATTATCTTTTGGAAATGCTCGCTCGATAGGAAATGAACTGTTTCATTCTAAAACAATATATCTATACCCATTATACAGTATGGATGGGTTGAGTAAAAAAATGTCAGTGAAATTAAAGCTTGTCCTTAATACCAGCAGCCAGTAGAGAGTTAGCGTCATTTTTCTCAGCAGTCCACATCTAAATGTGTAACAGAACTTAACGACGTGAACAGAGCTGGGTTACTGGCTGTGATAATGATAACTATGATTTTCAGAGTGACTGAAGCCATCCACAGTTGTCTTTTGTTGTGGTAATTGATTTGTTCTTTCTCCTTGATGTAAGCAACTCTTGTCCATTTAACAGTCTTTTCCTGTCTTGGAGGAACAGAAAGCACATAACAAAGCTGCTCGTGGAGTTTTTTAGTGTTGACAGCAGCAACTCGTCTCAGACAGACAAACAGAAGTTTTACTGAAATCAAGTTGTGGTCTCCCAACATACCAACCAACAAACACTGTTTTCTGTTAGATTGCTGTTCTACTGGTCCGTTTAAGAAAGCTCAGGAGAAAACAAGATGAAGACAGCAGCTCTGTGATACTGTACTTAGGCTTTGAATGCTAACATGCTGATGTTTCGCAGGTATAATGTTGTACAACAGGTGTAATGTTGTTCTTTTAGCATGTAAGCATGCCGACAATTGCTTATTAGCAGAAATTTTACTCAGAACCACAAATGTAAACCTAACCAAATCACCCAAAAAATGTTGCCATCGTACGTCACTGCAAGCCACCGATAAGTTGTGTTTGTACGTCATTACAAAGCAGATGCATCAAACTTAACTTGTCAGCAGCAATGGCCAGCATGTGATTAGGTTCAGGCACAAAAAACACTGGATTAGGGTAGGGAAAACATCCTGTTAAGACAAAAAAAACCAACACGGTTTTGGTGGCACAGTTATGACTGGAGAAGCCATTGATGTCTCACGGCAAGAAACGCAACAATGTGCTGGTAAATAACAACCTCTTTTCGGGTCAGTATTCCCACTGGAAAAAGGGTCGCTAAAAAACACCCAAGCTACAAAGCTGCTGAAGGACGTAGTGATGACTCGCTGAAAAACAACTGGTTTTGTTGTTTGTTGGTCTTGAACAGTGGTCTGCTGCTTGACAGGTGACTCGCCTAGGTGACACGCTATCCACCACCCCCTCCAACTCCTGATGACAAGGTTACGTTATATACTACATCACTTTAACCCTTAGATGCATAAGTGGGGTCAAAAATGACCCCAGGGGTTGTTTTTCTTCAATATCTATGGAATTAAAAGTTTTTATCATTTCATATTCCAGGTATTCCTCATAAAACATGTTTTTGACATGAGGCCATTTGCATTTAAAAAAAAAATTATATACATTTTAAGAAATTGTTGTTTTTGTATCACTACCCCACTCTTCCATAAGTGGGGTCAAAAATGACCCCAAGCATTTCCTATGGAATATCAAGGGTTAGACCTAGGAATCTTTGATTCTTATCAACTGTGACTGTCAGGTATACATTTACTGTTGCACTTACACATCTAATGCCAGCAGTCTCACCACCCAGGAGGATTTTTATACAGCAACAGACATGTTAGTATTATATTCGTTTTATATCTTGGAATACATATGACGTTATAAAATATGAACTTATTTTCCACATCCATGACTTTTGTGTGATAAAGTATAGTATTATTGTCATCAAATCAGCCTACTTTGTAGTTAGCTAACATTAGCTAACTAAGCTAGCTAGTGTTAGCTAACTACAATGTAGGTACTAGTTAGCTAACTACTATGTAATGTTAGTACTGTAATGTTAGCTAGGTAACATTACTGCATTTGTTGTGTAGAGATAAGCAGACTTACTATGATATTTATAGCTTCCTTGTAATAAAATCTAACCCGTTAGGTAGCCTATTATACTATTATTGATTATTCAATGATGTCATTAGTTGTTAAAATGTTAATAAAAAGTGATAAATGAACATGTCAAACATTAAATCATTCTTTTGTTGACCAAAATATAATACAAATCATCATCTTTAACCAAAATGAAAGAAATTGCTTACGTTTATCACATAAAACGCATTGGTTCTAATTGGGGTCATTTTTGACCCCACTTATAGAAGAGTGTATTGGTAGGTCATGCATCTAAGGGTTAAAAGTCCAAATGATACATATAAATGGTACAAAGTAGAGGGCTGCTCCCCAAATCTTGCGGGAGTGGGCGGTTTGAACTTTGCTGCGGGTGGGAACGGGCGGCTAAAAAAACCTCTGCGGGAACGGGATGTAGCCTATAGCGACAGGATAGAGTTAACAAATGATGTGGAAAAGAAGCTCAAACAAGGTCTGAAGGCGCACTGAGCCCTCTACTTCCCAGCGCGCTCAAAGCTGGCGCGTTTCATCTTCAGTATCCCCGCATCCAGTGCGCCTTCAGAGCGGGCCTTTAGTGTCTGTGGGCGCATCTTGGAAGAGAGATGCACGGGATTGGGACCGCAGTCGGTCAGCAACATTCTCTTCCTCCACAGCAATATTATGGCCAAGTGATTCATTTGTTAAAGTCATTCGTTTCATTCGTTAACTTTGTTTATTTTATGTTATTTATTAGTGTTATTTGAGCCAGTCACAGCCTACTCTCGTTGCTATTTGTTAATTACATAAAGAGGCGTGATGATGCCGGTGTTACTGAGCATAGGCTTTATCTTTATCTCATTAATGTTTCTTATTCAGGTCTCTCTTAGAAAAGAGACCTTAACCTCAATCACTGCGTGATTATATGAAGGTAGAAAAATAAATAAAATATGGAGGAGAATAGAATATGAAACAGCCTTTATTTCATTAAAAACTAAATGAAAACAACGAAATAGGAGCGCTATTCCTGACCAGTGCATCAAAAGACATGCAGGCCAGGGAAATGAAACATTATTAATAGCCTGTAAAATGACGTGTTTTCTCCTGCGGGACAGGAGAAGACATAAAATCAATGCATCTCTATTATTATGCGGGCATAAATTCTCAGAGTTTTGCGGGAGCGGGCGGGAGTGGACATACACATTGCGGGAGTAGGCGAGAGTGTAACACACACGTTGCGGTTGTGGGCGGTAATGGTCAGAAATTCAGCGGGAGCGGGCAGGAGCAGGATGAAGAAAACAGTCCCGTGCAGGGCTCTAGTACAAAGGTACAAATGTTTGTGGCTTGTAAAAACTTACAATACCATAATTTTCCTCATGGTAGCACTAGAGGAAAAGTCAGGGTATCACTAAAGTCATCAGCATTCATCATCTGAGAACCATGAATGACCAGAGAAACTTTGTGCTAATCCATCAAGGAGAAGTATTTCAGAGGGAAGGTGAAAACTTCAACCAGCTGGTGAAACTAGATAAAGTCAGGGGATCACTGGGGATCATCCTCTGGGGACCATGAACGTCTGTACAGAATCTCATTCATTCATTCAGTTATTGAATTATTTCAGTCTGGAAAAACGTTTTAGCCTGACCGACATTGCCATGCAACTAGCATGGCTATAAAGATTTTGGCTGCAGATGTTTTTTACAGAACCCATGGAATCTTTGGATATATGGTAGTCCGTATGCTACACATTCTCACTCTCCACTCGTCAAATACAGCAGCTTAGTCAGTGGCCCGTACGCTTCAAACAGTGATGCTCTAGATACCCCTCTGGTGTCCACTTGTTACATGCATAGTGTCTTTTCAAAATAAACTTGCCAAATCACCAAACTACTTTAGATTCAAGCTACAAAACGCCTTGGTTAGGTTGAGAAAAAAGATCATGGTTTGGATTAAAAAGGGGTACGTCTGTTATGCAACCTAACTTGCATGACTGTTAAAGAGTACGTCACCTGGCATATGTGATATATGTTACGTAACATGTATGTCGGGTGATGTTAACTATGTAACATTGTTAGAATAACCCATTGTTTCACTTGGGACACAAAAACCAGTCTCGTGGGTGAAAGTCCTGTGTTTGTTTGACCCAACCACCACCCCTCCCTCAGTCGGACTTCGTTCTTGCTCTTTATACGTCATAGGGATTTACGTTAAAGTTAGATAAAAGCCCAGTCTGTCTCTACAGAGGCTACAAAATGAGCCGAATGTCATTTGAACATAGCAGCTTTTCTCTGTCAGCACTCATATTGTCTATTTGGGGTGCAGTTGGTCATGGTCGCTGGTTGTCACCATGATGGAATAACGCCACAGAAAGAGGGCACCTTTAAATCCAACCTTCCCCTCTCCGAGCCAGACTGTATGGATGTCGTGTCATGTAACCTGTCAGTAGCATTAACCTTTGGGGAATGGTACGGCTCTCTGTAGCTTTACATCTATTAATATTGATATTCTATGACCTTACAGCTATTCTGTTTGTCCCGAGTCACTCAGTGAACTTCCTCTCCCGGGGACGCACCATTTTACAGAGCAAATTTGCCCCCGTGCACCTTCATTAAAGCACTGAATAATTTATCTTTCCCAGATCCAGCCCCTCCTGTTTTGTTTTTTTTGTTGCTGACTGGACATAATGTAAAGCCCAGTTAAATAGGTTTGAATGGGACTCCATGTCTGACAGACAGAAAATGACTTTTGTGCATTGACGTCTGCTCCTCTGTGCATGAGTTATTCATATAACATGGAAGCCGGTGGATTACATCAAATGGACTGTGTGTGACTGCTATGTGAAGAGGGAGATATTGTATTTCAGACGACCTGGCCCCGTCAGAGCTGAGAGCAGTATTTCTATAAAAAATGAAATCATCACCACAGACGGTGTGACTACTTTGAACTTCAATAAGGTTTCGGTATTTTCTATCACGGTCTCATGCCTATGAAAGTCATCTTGTACACAGACAATAAACTGACTAGAGCAGTGATACACATACAGCAAACTGCCAGCACATAAACGTGCCATATATGTAAATGGATGTGTCACTTTAACCCTTTGCTTTTTTGTACAAATTAAATGAGATAGTGTTAGTTAGGAAGCTTTAGAGATGTTCAATCATTCATTCAGTCATTTTCCGTAACTACTTATCCTGTGAGGGATCACAGGGTGCTGGAGCCTATCCCAGCTGACATTGGGCAAGAGGCAGGGTACACCCTGGACAGGTCACCAGACTATCACAGGGCTGACACATAGAGACAGACAACCATTCACACTCACATTCACACCTACGAACAATTTAGAGTCACCAGTTAACCTGCATGTCTTTGGACTGTGGGAGGAAGCTGGAGAACCCGCAGAAAACCCACGCTCACACAGGTAGAGCATGCACACTCTGCACCCCGAGCTCAAATCCCCCACCCCAGGTTTGAACCAGGAACCCTCTTGCAGTGAGGCGACAAACCACTGCACCATCGTGCCGCCTGGTTTAGAGGTGTTGGTGGGTGATTTTGATTCCTTTAAACAGAGCCATGTTAGCCGCTTCCTTGTTTCCAGTCTTTATGTTAAGCTAAGCTAACAGCTGCTAGTAATAGCCCCATATTTATCGCAGAGACACGAGACTTATGTCAATCATCCCAGCTCACTCACTGTAAGAAAACAAAGCGGGGTCAAACTCCTTTAGGAGATGACTGTAGGTATATGAAATAATGCATAAAAATAACTGCAAATCCTCAAAACATGATGCAATTTAATACAACAAAAACTCTGCCTATATGATCTCAAACATGGCCTCAAAGCTGAATTGAAACCTTGCCGACATCAAGGCAGGATTACTAAGGGGGCAAAGCAGGCAATTGCCCTGAGGGGCCCCAGACCCAGAGGGGCCGCTACAGCCCCAGGTTCACTGTGTGTCAGTTGGTTTTGGTGATTAATTTGTCAGGGAATTTGCGCCATTAAAATAGGGCTGTTGGGGAATTTCCCCTGCAGTGATTAACGGTGGTTTAACAGCCAAATATGTGATGTTACCATCATTTTTTGTTGTTTTTGCAAATTAGTCCATTTATCCTGATTTTAGTGTTTTGTAAATACATTTTACTGTGAGGATATTATTAGGCATATTGTTGCTGTTTAAATGACAAAGATGACACAGTTTTAAAACAAATTAAATCCTTGTTCATTGGTAAATGCAGAACACAGAAGGGCAATGAGGTGCAACTGAGGGCGCAGCATTTATTTATTTATTTTTCAGTTGAGACGCTGTAGTGGGATCTGGTTGCTATGATACAGAATATCTGTAGAAGTGAAACTGTTGGGTGCTTGCTCTGGATGAAGGGAAGCTGAAGCATGTGGGGAGAGACGATGGACACGCTGGTTTGTGTGGGTTCAGTATTATTGGGTCCATGTCATTGGTCCGACAGCCCATTGGTCCGACATCCCATTAGTCCGACGGTCCGCGTTGCTGAACGGCTCCCGGCGGGCGTATTTCTACCTTCTACCGCGACCGGCTCTGGGTCAGCTGGGAAAGGCTTGAGGCGAAGCAGGCTCACGGCTTATGTGTTTGTCACTTTCTTTTTCATTTTAACCCACACCATGATCGTTTCCTGACAAAATCTAGTTTTACAGCTTTATTTTATCAGTTTAGATACTGTTTTCACATTTTAAATAAAGTTGCGTTTAATAAAATGACCTCAAATTAAGGGTTATTCCAGCATAGGATGAGAGGTTGGGACCTAATTGGAATTTGGAGGTGACAGGACACATACACATTGCACAAAAGGTTTCAGGTGGGGGGTTCAGTAGGACCGCCGCCACCCAAAGCCCCCAGGAAGTGTGCCGGACTTTGACGCCAACTTGACATAGTGCCAAAATTGTGGAGTTACAACTACCAGGTCTGTCAGCTCAGACATCCAGAGGGAACTCCGAGTTTTAATGCTCTTTTGCATTGAAAAGGGCCAGTCCAGGATGCCACCTGGACGCCTCCCGTTAGAGGTGTTCTGGTCACGTCCAACTGGTGGGAGGCCCCGGGGTAGACCCAGAACACGCTGGAGGGATTAAATATCGCGTCTGGCCTGGAAACACCTCGGGATCACCCAGGAGGAGCTAGAAAGCGTCGGTGGAAAGAGGGATGTCTGGAATACTTTGCTCAACCTGTTGCCCCTGTGACCCGGCTACGGATGAGCAGTTGAAAATGGATGGGTGGGTCTGTCACGTCATGCCATTGGGTCTCAAAAGGTTTTTATCCATGGACTTACAGTGCTAAAGAGATGTCTGTGTTAGTGTTGAGTTTTTGAGCGTCACATCCCCCACAAAATGACTTGTTTCACTATAGGGACTGGATCCATATGGTCCAATAACATTTGGAAAGTCAAGAAGAGCCACACGATTAAAGCATTTTATCCCCATTCCTAGTTAGTGGGGTGCTAAAGCTGAGGTTAGCCACTCGGTTGGCAAAGTTTCTAGTGTTCTTGCTCTATGGGCTCAACAATGAGGAAGATCCGGGTGATTCTACAGCTGGGAAGTTGAACTTCTTTGGCTTAAAGTGCCTGAAACGTTGCCCGCCTTCAATGCTGTATTTAGTTCCCTTTACGCATCTATGCACAGCAATCTGCAATCGTTACAATGTTATTCTACTGAAAGGCAAATATTTTTTATATGCTTTTGTCATTTTGTCTAGCTCCTGTGTGCATTAAGTATGACAGAATACTTGAACATTTTGGGAAACTGCATAAATCATATCCCCAAGAGTTAGATGAGAAGATCAATACCTCTCTCATATCTGTCTGTTAAATAACGCAGGAGCCAAAAGGCGATTAGCTTAGCATAAAGAACAGAGGCGGGGAAACAGCTTTCCTGACCCTGTTCTAAGATGACACAAATCCTAAACAGTCATTGGATCAACTGATGCTTCTGGTTAAAGTTAACATAGCGAGAGGGCAGGACCAGTTCAAACAGTCACTCAGTAGTTCCACTTTATTCAGTACATCAAAGTCTTCTTTCCTTTTTGACTTTTCAAAGGTTCAACTTTTTCTTCCCCAAACGACACCACACAACCCTGATTTAAACCCTGATTTTCCTCATATTCACTCAGCTCCAGGCTGATTCTTTTCATCTGTCTTCAAGGTTAAGAGTTTGTCTAACCATCGCCTGGTCTGCTGCAGCAGCTCTTGCACCCACTCTGTCTTCTTTTTCTCCCACCTCTCCATCTCTGGGGGGCTCCACTTTCAGCCCCAGGGCTCCTTTGCTCCTGGGGGCTGGCGTAACAGAAGTAGCATGCCTGCATCTTCGATCTCAGTGAACATTTCTTTCCTCCGCCGCTCCCCACAGTCCTCTGTGACCAAGCAACCTTGTTAGATTGGTAAAAATAGAAACACCAGCGATGATTTGAGAGAAGCAAGAGACTGTGTTTATAAAAAAAAAACAACAAAAAAAAAAAAAGGCGGAGAGAGAGAGAGGAAGGAGGCAGGTAATGAGGGAGAGAGAGCCTGGGAAATATATGTGCCAGTTACAGAAGCTCTCAGAGCGGCCCAACTTTCAGCTGCGTAGGTGAGAGAGATTATATGCCCCTGCTGGTTTGGCTGATTAGCAATGACCTCTGCTACAGAGGCTGCGACATCGCAAATGGCAGCCTTTACCTCATTTAGATCATAGCACACAGCTTTATTCAAACAGTGAAGCTTTCTAATTTGAATATTATAGGCGGGTTTTTATGCTACAGTAACTTTCTATAGGGAAACGCTGTATTTAAATCGGTTGTTATGGAGTCGTTATGGGATAAATGTTACATTTATGGATGATAATATGAATTCAAATGCTAAAAAAAAAATTAAATTAAATATACAACAGATGGTCTGAAAGACAAATCTTCCCTCTTGATATTTACAGTAAGTACAACCTTGGAGACAACATGCTTTTGAACACAGGAGAGAAATATCACGTCAATTTTCAAAGTTTCATCTGAAGTTTGGAGCGAACCTCAGATGGAACTAAGGTCAAACTTTAATGCCATGTCTGATATTTTTGGCAGATAGTGGCGGCACTGCAGAGAAAGCCCTGCTGAATTCAGCATTAAAACGCTAATAGTTTCCACCCAACTTGTCCTCAATCAATAAGATGCCAGTGTAAGTGTTTGCTCTCAAATGAATTGGGAATTCATATTGTTTTGTTCCTCCTCCTCCCCCTCACGACTCTCCACTGCTGCTGTGCTCCTGCTGTTGGTGCTGGTGGTTAACTTTTCCGCCCGATAATGGAACAGAGTGGACTGCTTATCGATTTGTTTGTCTAGATACAAGTCAGCGTGCGCTCTCGGCGGAGCAGCACACTGTTACATTTCTTTGCATTGTGTGGCGGCCTGCGGCGTCGATGCTTCAAATTAGGGAGTGACAGGAGGGGGGTGGAAAATAGGCCACATGTCAACTAATGACAAACATTGTACATTTTCAGCCAATTTGTTTTCTTTGTGCACTTGATGAGGTCAGTGATGAATCTAATCTATGAAGTGCCCCTCGCGCTGACAACGAGCAATAAGTCTTTGGCAGGGAGCGCTGTATGCATAAGGTTGGTCTTCCTCACTGAGCATTGTGATGAATGAGAGCCATTATAGTTGATGCATGTGATTTCTGCTCCATGTGGACTGCTAATATTGGACTGACCCCACAAATGTACAAGAGTTTATTTTCCCTCAGCTCTAACTCTCAGGTTAAAAAAAAATGTAGACTGAACTAGACTAAATCTAAGTTTCACATAATTATTTGAAATGTAATAAAAGTGTGCTATTGATATACTAATAATGTACTTAATAAACTAATGATGTCATCAGTGCTACTAAAGACATAATGAAATGCAATTAAATGTACTTGACTGTACTATTTTAAGACTATTAATTATTATTATTTTTTTATTATTTAGTAATATATTACTAACGTCACACTTTCAAAATTATACTTTAACCTAACTTTGTTTCTACAGGAAATATTTTAATCATAATGTGATTGCACTTGAAACTCACTATAAATTCAAATAAAATGTACTTCAGATGTCTTTCAGACACATTTTTCTCTATTTGTAGATTGCATATTGTAACTTACTCTTAGTATACTTCCATGAGCATATTATTAACTGGCTTAATCCCAAATTTTTCCCAGACATAAAACTATCGAAATCATCTGTCACCGATAACCCTTTGAAATAAGCAATAATAGATTTTTTTTCATGGAACAATAGGTGAAAAAGTGCGTTTTATGGTCGGTCACATATTTGACTGGTGGGATGATGTGTTGTATCTTCCATTTATTGACCAAATTAACATAATCTCAATGATCAAAATTCTTATAGATCTCAGCTCAGTTATTAACACATTTAAAACTCTGTCGTTCGCAGTCCCCAGCATTGCCATTAGAATGCTCTCATGTTCTACAGTGACTACTTTACATATCAAAAACCCTTATACATAAGTATATCACCACTTTGTCATATCACATGCTAGATATCCTTCTGCGTCTGCTGTTGACATTCCAGGACGTGTAGCCAATACTGTGACATCAACACTTGTCTCCTGGGTGAAAGTCCAGGGTTTGTTTGACCCATCCACCACCCCTCCAAACCCTTTATGGACTTTCCTGCTCTGTGTATTACGTCGTTACCAGCAGCGTTTGACCTGACCGCATCCAGCAGTGTATCATACCCCCTGGTAGGTGCCATCCAGCCGACCAGTGGCATATCATAGCAAAGCCAAAGGTTACATCCGGGCACGTTACCTACTGCAGATCAGATCATGACAGAAACAACTTTATCAGAGGTTACAACCTCCCCCTCTAGCCCATTCTCTTCTTCCAAAGTTGTTTCTGTCATGATCTGTTTGCATAAGTTCAGCATATGTATTCAAATGGCCTGTCTCCCTGTCATAGTCTAAATCTGACCCGTCGCTATCACGATAACTGAAGACAGCTTTATTGTCTTTATTTTGAGGGACAGCTGTGAGGTTCTGTGCATTATCTGGGACGTCACATATCCAAAACATCACTCAAAGTGAACCTAATAAACGAAGAGTAAAAGGTTAGGTAGAAAAAGAACTGTGTGTATGTGTAGACGTACATGTACATTTAGATGCACTGTGTTATCCCACCAGTCACTACTGTTGCAATCAACATGTTCACTAATTCTGTGACCCCACTGAACAAAGTTAAGTAATTGCAAATGCAAATATCAGCACAAGACACCTTAAAGATAATGTGTACCAAAAATTTCTGTCCTATTTTTACGTTAACACACTTTCGTTTGGGACCTTTGATGCGGCCATCTTCGTCTCATCGTGCAACGAGGACGTAAACAGCTCTGGTCATGTGACAATTTACACTAAACATGTGACACTGCACATATTTCATTGAGACCCTTTATTATTTCAATAGTTGCTAGAAATGCATTGATTCATCAGTCGGATAACGTTTTTAGAGCCTTTTAAATGGTGGCCCAGAACGGACAAACCAAACACTGGCTTTAGATAGGGACTTTCATGTTTTCGTGTTCGCCACCGCAATTAGCAGCTCTTCCACAACAAGAGCTTTGTGAAGCTTTTGTGACACTGAAGGAATTTCATATTTCAACTGGTTGCAATTTGCAATCATCACTGCAAGACCTCACTAGTCTTCTAAATCTTACACATTGCTCTTACCTGGGCTCCCTCACTTACTCCAGGTTACACACACCTGAAGGAGAAGAAGAAGAAGAAGAAGAAGAAGAAGAAGAAGAAGAAGAAGAAGAAATTCAGTTCATCTGATATCCAGGTGGCTCAGCTCCAGCAATAGGGCAAAGATCTATTATGCGATAATTGTAGTTGCCTTTTAGCCACAGGAGTGCAGGTGCATGTGCTCAGAGGATGGCATATGGAGTTGTGTGTGTGTGTGTGTGTGTGTGTGTGTGTGTGTGTGTGTGTGGGTAAGGGTTGGGGTTGTGGGAGGCTTTCATCTCAGCAGTGCTTTAGGCCAATATAGCAAATGGCGCGGACTGACCAGCTGCTTGACGTGCTGTTCAACCGCCAGCAATCCCAGACTCCCTCCAGAGCCACCACTGGCTTGCTGCCCGTATCTCTCCAGCTCCCTCTCTCTCCTTTTTATCTCCCCCTCTACTATCTCTGTACCACTGTCATGCTGCTATCTTGTTCTCCGTCCTGTCACTCAATTAAGTTTGCCTTGTCTTTCATTTTATCTCAGTCTTTTTAGTTTAACGTGAAAAAAATTGGACTCACCTCCTGTCGCTGCTACTCGTCTCTGAGCCTGCACATTAGATGCTTGTCTACATTTCAGGCAGTTGTCTCCCCCAAGCCTCCTTTATCTAATTCTACGCTACGAGCGCAATCATAATTGTCTTGACAGTCACGCGGTGAGAGAGGCCGACCAGTCGGTGTGGGTGGAGGCATCCTTACACTCTCACAGATTCAGCGCTGTCAAGGTCCTCCTGTCCTTAGCCCATAGCCCCTGGACACGGCCGGTCCTGTTGTCTGAGCAGATTAGCATAGCCCAGCACAGCAAAAACATGCTCAAACAGGAAAAGCACACACACACGTGCTCGCATATGCATGTTTCAGACACGACAACACACACTGTAACGAGGGCGTGTGCCAGGTTGCCGTGGCGCTGAAGGATGACCGTGCCTGCAACTTGGCAATGGAGGACATGAAAAGCACAAGATGATTCTTGACTTTTTGACAGGTTGAACCAAAGCTGTGTTTTGAGTTGGAATATGGTTATTTGATGAGTCAGTCCAGCTGAGCATCTCTCGCCTTGGCAAATGACTCCCTCATTAATCTGACAGACAGCAGTGTATTTCTGGTCAGCGCTCCGCAGCTTTTTTGGAGTAGAAATTGAGCACATAATTTTATTATCTTTTGAATCTGAAACTGAGGAACAATTTGCACTTGCAAAGCCTTTGTAAACATAAACAAACAACAGCTGTGTTTATGCAACTGTTGGCGTCTGCTTGGCTTATAAATGAAGTCTAGCTTAGACATGACCATTAAAATGTTGTGCATCACATCACGCCAAAAAGGAAATCATTTTAACATCAGAGGCATCTGTAATAGGAGCAGTCGTGGAATAAGCTCAGATCACCATTTCAACAACAAGCCAAATGATAACAATTACAACGGGACAAAACAAGTGCAGCATTCAAGTAGAATAGATTAAAAAGCATTCTGCTGTCACATGCAATGTAATATATAATAAGTATAATCAACATATTAGGCCGCCTGTAAAGGAGTGAAATAACTCCCTTTTAGGACGAGTCTTGATGCACATGACAGCTCTGCGAACACTGAGAGCTAATATGAAGATCACAAATTAGGAGGCATACGTTTAAAACGTTGCTGACGTGCCGTCTTCAAACTGTGAAATATACTTTTTCCTCTATTATTTTATCTTTTCATGTGCTGTGAATCAGTAGACACAACTGCAAGTCCTTGGTGTTTGTTTTACTTTGTGTAGGGGTGTAAAGCGTCCCTACATTGATGCAAGGGCCGTGAATATTTGTTGCTGACTGACAATATGACAATATCATTACTGTAATTTGATTGGTGTAATATCTGTCCCATTTGCACTGGACTAGTATAACCAATGGATCTGATGTGATTTAGCAATTACCCTCCCCAGCGTCTGTGTTTTGTGCGGCACATTTGCAAGAAATAAGCAAAGTCTGTATTTTACTAGAATTTACTGATATTATCCTCCAGATATGATGCACACAGTCATTTGTAACTCCACTCTACACAACGCAGAAACACTACACAGCACCATCAGCAGCAGAGATGTACAGTGTTAACCTCCTTTTGTGTGGGTTAAGCAACAGAGTTGATTCTTCCACACACTGTCACACGATATCCATCTTATCAGTTTTCAAGATTTCCTTCTTCTGATTGATTTGAGCTCACTCTCTCTGTGAATGGATGCCCACGCAGCTTATATAATTCTCAACTGTGAAAGAAAAGGGGCACGGAGCAAATGAAAAACCTAAATACAACTCCAAATCACAGAGATGTCCATGTGCACAGGACTAATATTATCATATGACCTCTGAGTTTGGTGAAATATGGAGGAATTTTTACTTGACAGATTATGAACATGGCAGATTTAGCACAGGATTAAGATCACAGACAACCTCTGTAATCATTACAAATTAACAGAGGTCCCCATACTAGTCCTGTGCAAACAGCAACCCAGTCTCACTCTGAAGTCATGGAATACCAGCGCTTAGGCAGCGACTTCTGGCATCGGAAAAAGCACCCTTTTACATTGGCATGATATGCGGCTGGTCACTGTTTTTTGTGTAAGGGTGCCCGATGACGTGAGGGGGAAACGCAGTGACAACAATGTAAGTTTTAAGGGGGCAAAAGTCCGAGTAGGGCAGACAGGAGGGGTGTTAGATGGTTCCAACAACCACGACTTTCGCCTGGGAAGTTTGGTTCGGTTTCTGTAAGATTGTGAAGCTAAATCCTGTCCTGTTTTCCTAAACCCAACCACGTGCCTATGTTGGCCAAACGTAACCAAGTGCATTTGTTGTTGAAGGAAAAAAAAGTCAATCTGCGGTGTTGTACAGACATTTATTTTGAAAGAGTATTTTGAAAACGGACAATGCATGTAACAGGCTGAAGTTGACATGGCGTCCCAGAACATCAACAAGCAACGCACCCAGGGTACCTTGCACATAATAGTCCATGACCAAACATTGATATGTGACAAAGTCGGAGTGAGAATGTGTTGCAAATAGGACTTTAGTCTGGAAGTATGTCACACCATCGTCGTGATTTCACAGGGTGACGTATGGAGTGTGGTTGTTACATGAGGTAGTCATGAGTTTTGACAGTCTGGTCAATTGAGGTCGAAACTCCTTGCAACTTTAATGCAAGACCAAGTTGTTGTTGAACTGTCGATAACTCAGCAGGTGTTGAATTAATATCAATAAAATGTAATCAGTGCTAATCAGTGCTAATGTAAATGAACTACGGTTTGGAAAGCAGAGCATGGTTAGCCTAGCTTGCTGCCATTTTCCGAATGAAATACAAACTTAATGGCACAATAGGTTGTCCCAAATGTTCAATAAGGAACCGATATCCCAAATCACTAATGGTACATAATCAGTACGATGTGGACTTGTTGAAAAAGGGGGAAAAAGTCTTGTATCAAAGGTGATACAGGGCTCTGGCCGTGGATGTATAAAGAGAGCTGGATAAGGCATTGGAGGTGGGCCCCATTCATTAGTATGAAAGTTGCTCAATGGTGCATAAAGCCAAAAGTTCAACTGCCGCATATAAAATTACCTGGATGATCGGCGCTGCTTCAGCACAATGTGGCCCTTAGAGCCAACACATTCTTACTCAAACCTCATCACATATGGATGATTTAGTCATGGACTTTCCACGCCCACATACTGTCGGTGTAAGTCGGTGTTTGTTGGACCCATCGACCACCCCTACCGCCCGCCCCACTCTGACACTCACCGCCTTAACTTTCGTCCTTGTCCCGCCACATTTCCCCCTGATGCCACCGGGCACCATTAAACTATAAAGGCAACTGTCTGTGAATCATGCCGACATAAAGGATGCCTTTTTTTTGTTGGTTTCTGACGGCGCAAGTCACTGCCCAAGCGCCAGATTTCAACAAGTTCTGAGTGAGACGGGGCCCATAGAGCAGGTGCAGTAGAGATTTCCACCAGCTGCTTTCGGGTTAGCGCTCTGCTAGCTTGAATAGGGATCAAATGATTTGGCTCTTTCCCAATTCAATTGGACTGAGTGGACTGAATACGGAAAGAGACACAAGCCATTTTGTGGGTGTTGTGAAGTTAAAAAAATGTATCCACAGTCTCTTTCTCCATTTAAGTCAGTGGGGAAAAAAGTATTTTTGGGCCTCATGACATCACTTGATGGATGTAATTACACTCTTTGGCCCCTATGAAAACTGGCTTCAAAGCCCAGCGCCCTTCATGGGGGCCTGGCTCTGACATGCTCTGGTCATTAGTGCACCATAGAAGTTGACAGTGCGTCTCCTAGCGATGCTGGCTCTCAAATGTTGTCAGCTGCCACCATGGGAAACACCCACAAACACCCAGGTTTGAATCTTAAATGTTGTTTCCATAAATGTGTCCACAGATCTGCTCAGTATCGTTTTACTGAGTTTATATTTTCTCACATTAAAAGTGAGTAGAATTAAAATTTCCGTTCGTCCTTAATGTACTGGAGAGGGTGTGTGATCTTTATTAAGTGCTGTTGAAAGTGACTCCTGAAACTCAGTCTTTATGTTTCGGTTGAGACCATCTCCGCTCCAATTTGCCAGCTGCGACTTTTAAGGCAGGCTGAGCGCGCGTTGCTAAATTGTTGTTGTTGTCGCTGACTTTGAAGCAAGGTAATGACACAAACATCACTCAAAATGCAATTACACCCCACCCCCTTTCTTTCTGAGACCCAATGGAGTGTTAACGTGAATGAAGGGAAATGTAGTGTGAAACCAGCAAGGCTGCATGGGCAGGGCTAATGGAAGCCACAAATGGTTGGACAGGATTCCAGTCTGCCTATGAAGACTCCCCCCTCCTCCACTTCTTCTTCTTTGTCTTTTAAAAGTCACATCATGCTGATGGAGTGAGAGAATGATGGAGTGAGGACTCAGTCAAAGTCAGACAGGAAACAGAGAGGAATTGAGGATATTTCAGAAAATGACAAGCCCTGTTTATCCGAGCTGGGAGTTGGGGTGAAGCGCTTTGAGAGTAGAAACATCTATCTCAGGATGTGTTGTTACAACGGGGGCATGACTTGACTGTGGATGCTCCAAATGAGCTGTTGAAGATGTCTGTGTGTGTGTTTAGCCCGTCTGCGTGTGTGTGTAAGGGGCATGTCACTATTAATTTCTTTCGCTTTAGGCACCGTTTTAAGTTACAGGCACAAGCAGCATTCTCTTACATGCTGCAAACCGCTGAGTGTGCGGAGACAGCTTCAGTCGTTTTCTCCAGAGGGATGAGAGAAAGAGATACAGCGCAAGAGGAAAAAACTGTGGAAACATGGTACACACAACACAGAGGAAAACAGAAGAAAATATAGAGACACGGGAAAAAAACTAATAAGGAAGAAAATATTAAGAGAAGGCGGCACATCTCTGCAGAGAAGCCGCTCTCTGAGAACCACCAAGGGAGAGAATGGAGAGAATAGCCTGTATTGTTTTCTCTTCCCTTTGATTTCCTGCCCTCAGCAATAACAACCCCCCTCTATACACACACACACACACACACACACACACACACACATACAAGCACACACATATATACAGTGGCAGAAACACTCAGGGTTTGTTCTTTCTGTAACCAAAGATATTTCCATCTGGTTCTTCTCTCTGTCTGTGACCAAGAAAAAAGAGGAATGTTTGCCCTTCTTGTTTGCTTCTTAAGGTCTTCTTTAGGGATGAAATGAATATGTCTCTAAGCACTGTTTAACATTTTGAAGACGTTAAGGTTTCAATAATGTTACACGTGCAGTGACGTCAAAGCTATCGCAGATAAATAAGCAGCATTGTTTGAAAAACTCAGAAGGTCATTTGACAACACTTGTCACTGTTCTGAAAGAGTCCTCTAAAGCCTAGTTCACATTACATGATTTTCAGTGCGATTTTGACGTCGCAGAGGATCTTGAGAGCCACCTTGGGTCGGAAGTGAGTCAGCAGATAGTCTGCCATGGCGAGTCCTCATGTGTTAACAAGCCTACGAGCAAGTCGCCCCCTCGTCTGGATATCTGGCATGCTATAAAACTGGAGAAGTGTGACACGACTGACAAAGAGCATCAGCCAATGAGAGGCGGGTCCCACGTCAGCGCGCAGGAGGACGGAAGAAATGTGAGGAGGACAAGCTGCAGGGTTGCCACTTGCCAGGTCCGCTTATTAGCCGCAACTTTGGGCTTTGGAGTTGGTTATTTGGGCTTGCTCTCTAAACGTCGCCTTTCTCTAGGCTATATATATCCGTCTAATAAGTTATTTAAACACATGATAGTTGCTTCTTTTGGGCTTGTTTCCATAGCCCATCCCAAGATCTGGCAACACTGACAAGCCGGCAAGCAACAACAACAGGATCACAGGGAGCACATTGTGCTTGGACCCAGGCCTGATTCAACACTGGGAAGAATATCCATGCCTTTACGATGTGTCGTCTCCAAGTTAAAAAACGTAGTTTGATGACGTCACCGCGTTATCTGGGGCTCTATTGGCAAGGACTCGGTGGAGAAATCTTGTGGTGTGCACACACAGGTTGTAACGCAGTTGGCGAGACTCCCGCTGAAAGAAACACACGTCGCCAGGTATGAACACTCAAAAGATTACAATAGTCTCCATGACGCAAAATCAGGGTGAAAATCGTGTACTGTGAACTAGCCTTAAGCCTCTTGATTGGAAAAAAAATCTTTCTCTGTTCCTAAATCCAAACAAAGATGGTGGCCAGGTGGCATGCCATTGTTCCCAAAATTCCGAAGCACCCATAGCCCAAAAAATGTCCCTTACCCGATTTCTCCTACAGCCTATTATCCTACAGCAAACGCTCATTGCTCTGAAGTCCAGTTTCCCCAAAAATACACAGTCACTGCAGTTAGTTTCAGTTTCCCAGCAGTGTTTGAGCCACCGATCCTGGATGTTGTCACCAACTCTTTGCAACATTTCCAAGTGTCAACCTCCAAGGCTAAAAAATGAAGCCAATGAAGAAGTGCCAAAAACTGCAGTTCCTCAAATGACCACTTGAGGCTGGCTCAAAAGCAGATTCAATCCCACAGACCCCCATGTTAAAAAGGCAACTTTACAGCCAGAATAAATGAGAACAGCACGGTACAGAAAACAGTTTTGGTCTCTATCGCTACTTTTTAATGACAACTGTACAGGGTGAATTTTTACATAACTCACCCGTTAACATTTTATCAAGGCTTAAAGTTACGCCCACTTTGAGTGACAGGCTGAGGTGTCGCCAAAGTGTACGAGTAAGCTCCACCCCTTGCTCATCCACAGCTCCACCCCCTCATCCAAATATAGTCACTTCTGGCTCCAACAAGTCAAGATGGCGACAGCCACCAAGCTTCAAAACAGTAGCTCCATCCATTTTATACAGTCTAAAGGTGTTTCCCAGCAACCATCGAACATGGGCGTTTTTCAATGACTCATCCTTGCTTTTCCAGTTACTTTTACGACACCAAGCATGATCTTTTCCTCATGCCTAACCATACATTCGCCACCATGTTGTTCACAAATGTAGCATTTGTGTGGTTTAAAGAAACACACAATGGGAACATTTTTTCTGGCGATTGCATTGTTTAATTGCAGGGGGTGTTTATATTTGAAGAATCAGGACTTCAGAGAGAGCAGAGTGTTTGTTTTTAGGAGATTAGGCTGTCGGAGAAATGGGTTTTTGGTCCAGTGGGAAATTTTTGGGACTAACTTGACTTCAAAGTTGTGGGCCATCGGAACAATGGGTAGTCCACTGTGGCCAGAAATGGCATATCTCTTTGCTTAATTTGTACAACGTGAACCAAAAAAATTGGAGTTTTTACTGTCAGTAATTTACTGATGTTTTCTTCCAATATTTTATATTTTCATACAAAAAATGTGTTGTCTTTTATAAAAAAAGAGCAAGGACGTTCATCATTTCTGGCTACATGTAACTGCATCCAGCAATGTAGTTGCAACTTGGAAAATGTTATATCAGGTGAAGTCTTGTATCACACAATATGTCTCTGAGAAATCTGGAAATTCAGCAGCAAATGTTTGTTAAATTATTGACTGAGCATTTTAAAGATTGCAGAGATATTGAGAAAGTCCTTACATAAAGAACTTATATTAATGTATATGACACAAGTTATGTAAGTAACTGTTTCCCTGTCTTTATACTTCCTGGGAAAAAGAAAATAGTTCTGATAAACCCTGATCTATATGATGTAAAAATAAAAAAAGACAAGAGACCAAGCATTTGCCACCTTTCAATGATTGCTCAAATAGGTAAGTAAGAGAAAAGGTTATCTACTACTTTCCAAAGTGATAAAGTGCCATGTAAAATGAAGTGCAGCAGCAATCTTAACACAAAATTTGAATGAAATCCAGACATATTTTGCACCTATACACAATTATATCTTGGTGTTTTTGTAATAATACTTGTTTTACTTACTGACCACTTAATTTCACTATTTAACCAACCAAACTGAAGTCAAGTGAACGTGATCCAAATCAAACCAAACAAAACAAAGAAAAGAACCCAAAGTATTTCACTGTGCTTCTCCCTGAAAACTACTCAACTCCTGTCAGAGAGAAACTGAGGATATCTGTAAGGATCATCTGAGGACTTCTTGTCCATTTCTCGACACCTCGTGAAGGCCTGGCAGAACGCTAAGGGATGCCGGGCACGAGGACTTGAAGCCGTGCTTCTGAATGCCAATCAGAGTCTCTGGAGACACCTGATCCCCCAATCCTCCGCTCCCTCTCCTCTCATCTCTCCTCTTTCTCTTGTCAGGCGGAAGTGAATGCTCTGGGCTACACGTGTTAAGCAGATGTGTGGGAATTGGAGAGAACATCAAGGTTAAGACGAAAGGTGCACAGAAAACCCCGGGCAACTCCGCTACCTGTGTAAGTATTTATGTGGGAGAGTCTCAAGGGAGGAGGGATTTATTTGCATATACAGGTGTGTGCATCAGGTATTTCTGTGCATGCGCTATATGCTCATATATGTGCATCCTGGGGCTCCTGCATGTCTGTTGTTTGGGTGTTTGTGTTCATATTAGTGTGCTGGTATGTTAAATAAATGTGAATATATGTAGTTTATCAACGAGCTTGAGCACCAGGTGGAAGAGTGATGATAACAAACAGGCATCTCTATTTTTATCTGTTCTATTTTTGCGGTATTTTTTAAATATTGCATGTGTGTGTGGGTGTTGATTTGTGCTCATGTATTAGTAAATAGGACGTATGGATTCCCACGTGCTCACACAAATGTATGTTTTATGTATAGGTATATCCATGTACATGCATCTAATGAGGTGAATATGTAAACACGTGTGCATATGTTGTTTGCATATGGTGTATTACTCGCGACAGTATGTGTCATGCAGATGCACAACAAGGATACAGGCATGCGCCCTGCATTATGAGGATGTTTAATATTACAGGATGTTGAGTTGGCGCGCTGCACCATTTACACACTGTCTGTCAGAAGGATCCATGGAAGCAGTGTGAAGCCTGCTTGCCAGCCAGCATTTCTCCCCTGTATGTTTCATGAGGATGACGATATGATGATAAAACAGCCATATTGAGCCGTATAATTTTAACCGGCTTCAAAACTTTTCCCCGCTGTGATGAGGAGTCCTTTGATGTCTCCACAGGTACGGGTGGCTGTGAGACAGCGCGAGGCTGCTGTGTACTCGGTCGTTCAGAGTTGGCCTGATACGTTTATTGTCTTTCTTTTTCTTTTTTTTTGATCATTTCTGGGTGCAAAACTCTTTATGCAAAATCTTATCCTTCATCCAAAATCCTGTAAATAATTCAATAACAACACAGGTTTGTTGTCTGAGACAGTGCATCAGGATAATCCATCATGAAGCGGAAGGTGATTTCAGATTGAACGCAACGCTGTGTTCGCACAAACTTGAATGTGTTTTCGAATCCTTGTCACAAATGGCATTGAATTTCTGTTGTTTTTATGGCATTTAGAAAAGGTGTCTGACATTTTTTGTGTGTTTGTTAATGTCAGTAAAACATTCCAAAAAGTTAACAAGCAATGTGATATGACACAAACAACCAAGTCATAGGAAGACAACGTTGGCATTGTACATTTCTGCAAATGTTTCATACATATCATATCAGCATTTCTAAAGTGACATAGTATATGAGCTGACTTTGTCATCGGGGTGGAGGGGATGGTGGATGACATGACACCTAGGTCAGGTGCACCAGCTCAGACCACTGTTTGAGTCCAACAAACAGCAAAAGCAGCTGTGTTTTAACAAGTCGTTGCTCTGTTTCCAGCAGCCATCGAACATGGTTATTTTTAGCGACCTGCCACTGTTTTTCCACAGGGATAGTGCCAAGAAAAGCTGTTGTTATTTTACCAAGACATTCCTGTGTGTGCTGCTGGGATAGTGGCATAAAAAGTGATTATTTTTTACCGATATATCATTGCAATGCTGCCAGGATAGTGCCAGGAAAAGAAGATGTTTTTTTAAAGAGGCATTGCTGCATTTACTGCCTGGATAGTGGCCCAAAAAGCGTTTGTTTTTTAAGAAGACGTTGCTGCCTGTCCTGCTGGGATAGTGGCACATGAGCGGTTATTCTTTACTGATACATCACTGCGTTTCCTGCCAGGATAGTGCCACGAAAAGCAGCTGGTTTTTTGGGTTTTTTTTTAAATGACATTGCTACTTTTCCTGTTGGAATAGTGGCTCAAAAATCTGTTGTTTTCTACTGAAAGTTGCCTGCCATGAGATTGTCACAAAAAGCAGCTGTTTTTAAAGAGACATTGACAGTTTCTCCAGCTGAGATAGAGCCACCACAACTATGTTTTTTTACACCCAAACATGATTTTTTTTTTTTCTAACCATAAAAACCAAGTGGTCTCAGCCTTTTGGAAACGTGAAGAAACATAAAGTTTTAATGTTTTCTCTACATAATAACGTACAAACATAATGTATTTGTGGTTTGTAGAAACTTTTTTTGGCAATTGGGTTAGTAAGACTGTTTGAAAAAACACTCATACGTTTAAGAGTTAAGACTTATTATTATTCAATTTAAATGTAGTTCAACAGATGTGACAAAACCCACAAGACAATGAAGGCAACGTCAAACCAGTCCGCTCCCACACAGTCCCTAAAAGAGGTCTCACATTAGTTAGCTAAAAGTGAAAACATGAAAACACTTGTGTGGATGTACAGTACCATTGCTATGTAGAACATTAATGTTATTTATGTTGATTATTTACAAAACAAACAAACAAACAAAAACAAAGACACAAGCAGCCAGTGTTTGTACCATATTACCCATCTCTTCTCCTTGGCCTTTGACACTTTGTGAGATGTTGATTTTATTTTATTTCACTGTTACTGTTGTATGGCTGTTATGTTTTATGCCTTTTAATGTATTATATTTTTATTTTATTTGTATTTTATATGCATTATTTATGCCTCACTGTGGTCCACTGTGGTTGTTTTAAAGTGCTTAACAAATAAAGTTGGATTGGATTGGATATACACAGCTGTAGCCATGTTAGCTAGCTTGCAATATGCACCAACCATGTGTGTGTTTGAGCACCAGGAAGTTTTTCTCTTATGTCTCTCCGGACACTTGAACAGCTTCAGTCTTTATATACTTAAATAGGTTTAACAAAACTAACAGGGCAGTGAAAGTGATATCAATTAGTTTCACTCCCACACAGTCCTGGGAAAAAAGGACTAATTAGCTAAAAGTGGAAACACCTGTGTGGGTGTACCATTGCTGTTTAGGGGTTTGATATTATCAGTGCTTTTTTTTTTGTTTTTTTCATCTTTAAAAATGTGAAGGGAATGCTAATATGAACATCTGTGTGAAAACAGGAGTGTAGTGGGACTTTTATGAGTCATCGGCAGTTTATTTGCATTACTACCCCCAATTCCTCAATTTCAATTCCCAGCAGCATTTAAAGTTGTCAATGCTATGAAAGGACCAATTTAATTAAAAGATTGTGGGCGAGCAGTAAAATTCAGGTGAAATCAGTGATTAACTGCTTTTTAAAAATTGTTATGTTGGGCTGTGTTCGTCAGTTTATAGATCTCCTGCTCCATAGTGGCCACAATCATGCAGCACAGCGTTAAGATGGACTGCGGTAGCTCAGTTTCTTTACACAGAAACTCAGTCTGGAGAAGTTTATCAAAGCAACAGAGTAAAACAAAACCGGTGATACGAATTGGTCTAATTGGTGTCATAATTTTCAAAGGATGTCGCGGTGACAGAAACAGCATAAAATCTGTGCTTTATGTAGAACACCTCAAACAGCAACTTGAAAATCTAGAGCTTATCAGCCTTGCTATTCTCCTCTTGTTTGTCAGCTTTGACAACAAAATGTTGATAACTATCAAAGAAACCTTTGTGTCACCAGTGAGGCAGGTATAAAAGTCTTTTTTTGATCATTCTGCCTCACAAATTGGGCAGACAACACTGCCTCTGGAACTGAGATTGCACAGGAAATGTTACTATAAGATTAGTTGTAGTACAGTGTTTGCGGTGTGGTTGCAGTTTTATCAGTGTAGTTTTGGTTAATTTCCAATGCACCGTGCCAAGATAATGGTAATTAGTAAATCAGTGAATCATCGTCAGTTATGATCAGGAAATGCTTGAATTTCATTTTTGGGCCATAAAAGTGGGATTTATTATCAGATGAACTCTCGTTTCCTGATTTAGACTTCCAGATCGAAAACACATCTCCTTCTGTTTTGCTGAATGCTCACTTTTTGTGCTATAGCGGCGCGCACACACGCACACACACACACACACACACACACAGGAGTGGATTTTCACTCCTGTCCCGTTCCACTCCCACAAATAAACTCCCGTCTCATCCCAGTCCTTGAAGAATGACTCCCCATCCCGTGTTGTGTTTTTAAAGACTTTTTGTTGTTGTTGTTTTTTTGCCTTTATTAAAAAGGACAATCTAGACGTGAGAGGGGAAAAGAGGGGGGATGACATACAACAGGGGGCCACAGGAATTGAACCTGCAACCGCTGCAGCAAGGACATTGCCTTTGTATATGGGATGCGATACAATGGTTGTATCATTGTATCGTGATTGTGTTTTTAAATAATAAAGAAAATGGTATTTATTTATATTGAACTGCATATTAATAGACCCTTTCTTTGCTATTCAGTTGCTAGGGCAACAGCTTTTGTCACTGTATACTTCCTGTCAGCTACTGTATTACAGGAAGTACAAAGAAACCCATTCTTTCAAACCGAATCGGACCGAATGGATCAAACCTCAGTAGTGAAACAAGTCATTTCACGGGGATTGTGACACCTGAAAAAAATGTATCCCGGATCTACAGACATCTCCCAGCGCACTTCCTGGGGGCCTGGCTCATACTTGCAGGCATATATTTCCTATGCTCTGTGGAAACAAATAGACTGACAACACGACATCTCCCCATAGTGAAGCCAAAACATCTTGATTGCCCCCTAGTAGCCGGCAGTATGGTCATAAACCCCGCCCTCTTCATGTTAGCAGATGGGACACGGGCCAAATTGAAATCACAGTACATGTAGAATCATTTCTCCCAAAGATGGTTTCTGTATTTTTTGGGTTGTTCTTATCACACTGCTGTATGTTCAAGTGCTTTTAATTAGTGTTTTGATACCATAAAGGGGGTTTGGAATCATGATTGACAGCTGTGTCTGCTGTTGGTCTGACAGTTGTGTGGGCAGGAACTTAAGACTGCACGATCACTACTGCACTGACTCTGGCTCCAAATGAAATCACCAGCACAGACATATCGGGGATATTGTGGCTTCATTTTTGTGCAGTCTGAGTGAATGGAGGTGCGTCGTCCATCTTTGTCTATGAAATGTCCTCTAGCTGCTGACTAACTTCACATTGCTAACTCAATATTGTTTTTATTAGGCCTATGATTCTCCTCCTGACTGCTCTCCTTGACTTTTTTTTACCTGTCCTGTCCCTCTCTTGTGACTAATAGTGAAATTAACTCCCATCCCTTTGTAATCCCACAAGAATCCGTGACCAACAGGATTCCCAAAAAATGTCACCCCCTAACACACAACATGGATTAGTATCTACTGTATGTACACACAGAAGATAACTGAGCTCACAGAGATGTGCAATGATTTGAATCGTTCACATCCTTATGCACACGCTAAACACACATTTCCTGCCCTTCTTTCTATTCCTTCCTCAAACATGCTCTATCTGATGGCAAACATCCTAAATACACAAACACACTTGCAAAGCTAACACTGTTGATTTTCTTCTGCTGCATAATCACGCTTGGACGACATAAATTCTAGCAGCCGCATGTCATGTTCAGAATTCCTCAAGTGCCCAGGCTGAATATGGTTTACCAAAGGGTATTCATGTCTGAGCCGTGCACATTCTCTTCTTCTTCCATCTTTGGAACAAAAGAGGAGTTAAACCAAAAGAGCCCAACTTTTCTCGCCAGACAGATTAAAAACCATGCACTGGTCCCAGCTGTCACTCTGCAGCCATGCGTAGCAGAGACAAACAAACAGTGGGGGCTGCTCCGTCTCTGAACGCAACCCATCGATCATAACACGGCACCGCACATTTCCTGGAAGAGGGAGACATGATGATGCGGAGAGGGAGAACGATGGAGCCGGTGCACTTGTGTGTGTGTATGTGTGTGTGTGCACATACAATAGGAGGACTAGAAGACATTGTGGAGACTTGGACATCCTCTGAGGTACCACCCAGACATCTGCCACCTCCCAGCCCGGTCTCCTGATGCTTTCTCAAGCCTGTGGTCAGAGTTCTTGTTCCTGCGCCCACCACATCCGAGAGGATGGTGCAGCGATTGGTGGAGATGGAAAATAATAGAGTGGGAGGCTCAAATGAGATAGTGGAGGAAATAAATGAAAAATGAAGCCCATGGGTAATAAAGACAGGGGGAGATTAAAGGGGTAAACAATACAAGAGGGTGGGAATAGAAGAGGAACAGTGGGATTAGAATCCCAGCATTAAGGCTTGTCTTCTTCTTCCCTCCTCACATCCAGGGGCTATCTCCATCCCCTGACTCCCCCAGCCCCCTCACCTGCCTCCCCTCCCCTCACCCACACGCCCCCAGGCTGTCTTTACTCTCATCACCCCACCCTCAGTCCTGGAGAAAAGTTCAATCTTTGCATTTTCATTGTGGTTGCCCACACCAGCCCTGCGCCTCATGAAAGTTTCATCTCCCCTCCCTCCGTCTCTCTTGTCCTCTCTCTCTCTTAGCCTCTCGTCACATATGCATCCGCGGCTGGATCCAGCTCCCTAGGTGAGGAATGATGATGAGAAAGCGCGAGGCAACCAGCAGAGATTTGCCATGCTGGGCTGTACGCGGCTCCGCTCGGGGGTGAATGAAAACAGCCTGCATGGAGGAAGACTGGAGTTGCCTTGATATCTATGCCACACAGCCCAAAGCGAAGGATGCAGCTGGTCTGATTTGAGGCCTTTTTTGCTTCACTGGTACAAAGATCTTTTGGGAAAATGCCTCCCCGGATGAATCTGATGTATGCTCAAGACACACGGCTGAAATATGACTGTGCAGACACAAACAGAGACTCTTTGTGCTACATCCATGCATGCCAAGTGAATGTATGTATAACCTCAGCTGCACAGCCACACATGCGCGCAATTGTAACATTTATTCATGCTCACATTATCACAAAACAAACACTGGCATGCCAAGTGCAGGCCCAGGTTGTGGTGTGCCAGCTAGGCTATAAAAAGGCTCCTGTGAGCATGGCAGGCATTCAGACTATGAGAAAAGGTTGCAAAGGTGAATACCTCAAGACGCATGACTGTAAGGGAGCCTGACAGAAAAATGTGTACTCAGTGCAGTCTTGATATTATGATGAAGAATGGCATCAGAGCGCTCGTTCTTTTCAGTTCCACATAAACAGCAGTTCCTCTGTAGCAGCAAGCCAATCTAATGTTGATGTCACTGCAGTAATTCCTGAACTCAGTGGTTACCAAACTGTTCCCACCCCGAGGGATGGACAGACATTGCAAGGGGGTCACACACAAATAAGTGCTCTGATGCTAGCAGGCTATCAAGAGCCAGATTAGCACATATTTAGACAACATGTTAAGTTTAAGACTGGCATTTATTTGGCAGGGAGAAAAGGAAAAATAGGTGGTTCTCATCAACTAAATATACCAGCCAAAGTCAAGAAAAAGACGACCTCGCTGTGGGGCTCACTGTCAGGTTAGCAGAGCCTTGTGTCTTTGCTTTGCTTTTCATTTGCACTTAAGTAATGCATGTAAGGGTGAGGAGACACATGCAGCTCATGATTGTGATTAAGTTTAATAAAACAACATTGAAGTTGGCTTGTTTGGTTACAGTTTTCCTCAATAAATACAGTACAGCTGGTGTCTCATCATAGTTGGGGGTTGTGGTGAGGATGGAGTCAGTGAGGGGGAAAACAGTCCTCTCCCCCCCAGCCTGTAAATTCCAGGAAAAGTGTGGTTTTTAAAATCACATATGAGACACTATTACATTTACTTTACATATGATTTATTTTTGGTACTAGTCTATACCCATTGAGTACAGCATACCATACCATGACTTAGTCATACCAAAAATTAGACAAAAAACAAAACAAACATTGGGCCACAGGGGGAGCCACAGCGATCGGTCGCATTTTAGCCATTTTTAAGCATTTTTCTGTTGTTATAGCGCCACCCAGTTGCCAATTAGAGTTATGATTATGTGTGGTCATATGCCTACAAAGTTGCGTGGTGATCGGTGAAACCCTTGAGATNCATGGATTGACCAAGTCAGTGAGGAGAAAAACGTGGAACAGACACACCCACAGACACACACAGACAGAGTTTTTGTCATTATATAGTAAGAAAAGATATACTTACCATATCAGTAACCTGCAGACATTAACACTATGATGTTATAGACTGGAATGTTTCAGTGAATTCCCTGCACGTTTTGAGACAGTACAGCAGCGCTAACGTTACTTGTTTAGCTAATCTTTTGACAGTGTGCTATAATGTTATCACACTGGGATTTGCAGCCTCAAGAACTACAGATCCTTGGAAGCTCACAACTTTTTTTTTATACCAGTGGCTAAACAATCTAAGACTGCATGGAGCGCCAAAGTCGCCATTTCCTAACCTCCTAGATAAACAGTCATTTTGGTGTGTGTAGAGCCAAAATATTTTCACATCTAACTGGATGAATTAAGGGTTTATTTCAACCAAACCAGAGTTGGTGATTGCTGGAACAGCGGGGGGAAAACAAGATGGTATCTGTGAGTTTTATTTAGTTTTATTGACTTTGACTGAGGTGTATTTTACTACGATAAAATTACTGTTTCTGTAAATGGAGTCTGGTGATTTTGACGATAGCCATTTTGGGGCTGGTTAAACAAAAAGGGACCTTACTCCTTAACAAAAAGGTCTATCTCTGTGGGAATCCTTTCAATAATCTTGTCAGACACTTAAAATAACAATCTGAGCCTCTTAGTGGCAAAAACAAGCACTTTTAGTGGACGTACATCGATGGTGCGAACATGCCCTGAGTGTTTTACATTACAGCAAGACTGCTGCTCTCGCTCAATACTGGACCAGTTCCAAAAAATATTGTTTCCATTAGTCGCTTGGACACAAAAACATGGGAAAGTAGGGTCAAGGTTGAAAAATGCCCTTTAACCCTGGATTTTGAAGTTTTTTTGACATGCAGGAAGCCACAGAGCAACTCTTCACAAATGCTTTGTTTACCCCCTGTTGTAAAAGTATGAGACATTCTGTGAAATTTTCACCTAGTGATGACACCAGGGAATCACAGAGGTTATAATAAGTCATCCTCTGGGGACCATGATTGTCAGCAACACATCTCCACTAAATTGTGACATTTCACTGCTAGTGGTACTAGATGTTAGAGAATCATAGAAATCAGCAGGATTTACTCCTCTGGGAACCGTGAATGTCTGTACAAATGTTCATTTAAATCCATCCAGTAGTTGGTGAGCTATTTCAGTATGGATGGAAGTAGTGGACCACCTGACTGACCAGCATTGCCATCTGTAGAGCCACGCCACTAGCATCAATAGGGCTGCCCCCGACTACGAATTTTCCTAGTCGACCAACAGTCGTCATTTAGGGTCATTAGTCGACAAGTCGCCCGCATGTTTACGATATTAATTTAATTATTAAATTACATGTTTTGGGCGGGTCAACACAATGGTTTGAGTTGAAGGTGTGAGAAAGAATAGTATCAGTAACATTGTTAACACTGTGCTACATTACAGAGAAATACAAAACCGTACTAATGAACCTTCATTAATATAGGCCTATATTTTATCTACAAGTGCACGTCACACACTGAGCGAGCCGCCTGTTAATGACGCTGTGGGCTAATGGGCATGTAGCTACTTCCATGTTTCAGATGATACGTCATGTTTGTAGTCGACCAATGAAGATGAGTTTACATATCACCTTGGGTTCGTCCTTCACCTTCTCAAAATGATCCCACACTTTGGATTTCCTCCTGTCTGACTGCTGAGCGTGGCCTCTTCCTGTGTCTGTCCTTTCAAAATAAATTCCCACATGTCCAGTCATATATATGACTGACTGGAGTCATATGACTGGACAATGTGGGAATTTATTTTGAAAGGACCTATATAGGTCTTGATTTATTTTGACAAGGCTCAACTCCTAATAGAGTTTTATTTTTCTGTGACTAAGTGACCAAATGTATCTGTCTCTGTATCTGTATTTGGACAGAAGACTGGAAGTGGGTGTGGTTTATACCCGAAGTCCCTTTAAATGGGTCCAGTGTTGTATTTCCTAGCCTAAAAGGGATTAAAACTCTTGTGCCTTCAAAGCATCAAACTGATTTAATTTGGCATGTAATTAATTATGAAATATATTTCTGCATCTTCATGCTATATCCTCCTCTCTCTCGCTCATTTTTAAATTTCATAAACCATCTGAACCCCTATGGAAAGCCATTTAAATCAATATTAAACTAATAATTAATTAATAATATCCCTATGAAATAAATAAATACGGCCCTGAAATAAATAAATGAGGAAAATAAATATATACATGTAAATATTAATATATAAATCAGTCAATACAATTCAATAAATAATAATAATACTAAGTTTTTATTTTTTAAACAAGGACATTTTTTTTTTGTTTGTTTTTAAAGGACTACTTTTATTTATTTCAGGGGACTTTCATTTCCCAATGCCACATTTATTTTCCAGCTCTTTTATTCCCATCTGTTTAAAAAACCATGAAATATTGGCAGCGAGCTGAGAGCTGACTATTCCCAACTATCACTCTCACATTGAGGAGGTGTCATAAGTTGCAAGGCAAATTTGGAAAGGTGTCGGTGGATGTTTGGTCAAAACCCCATGAAACCTATGGCTGACACATACAACATGTTACATCTTAAATGGATGAATATTGACTGAAATACAAGGTAAAACATTGATTTTTTTTTCAATATTTCAACAGGGTTTTTTAAATAGAGGTAACAAACACATCTAAAAACTGCAGGTTCAAAGCAGCATCTTGTATTACAAGTTACAGGTTTGAAAGAGATCCAGCCGTCACACCAGGCTTTTGCCTTGCAACTTATGACACCTCCTCAATGTGAGAGTGATAGTTGGGAATAGTCAGCTCTCAGCTCGCTGCCTGCCGTGAGCTGACTTGGTGAAGGTGATCAGAATATAGTGATCACTTTTCAGAAATATGTTAAAACGAAACGGCTAGTTAGTGAAATCAAAGTCCTATGTTGCAAACAGGAAGGCCATTTTTCTTACAGCCATCCACAATGATACTGTGGAGGCGGCCCACAATGCTCGTCATGCCTAGTGCTGGACTAGTTTGTACAACTTAACTACTAGTAGTAGTTTGTTAGGGTTGCTGTTTTATGATCCAAAATGAAAATGCAGGTCCCTCTTTCCTGCTGCCTCACAGCCAACACTGCTCCCAGTGATCCACACATACCAAAACTGACATCAATCTCTCATGTTCAGTATCAGTAAATACTAACCTTTGGCATATCTACGTTTCCTACATGCAACAATGTGAATTTAGCCATTCAGTCTATATATTATATCTTGATTTTTGTTTTCCTGATGCTTCTTGTTTTGCGGTATCCCCTTTTTCACTGTAACAGTGCAAATTTCCCCGCTGTGGGACTAATAAAGGATTATCTTACCTCTTATTTTTTGTTAGTGTTTGTAATGTGTCTGTTCAGAATATGGTGGTTTATGCTGGTGAGTGTTGTTTTTGTGATGTTTTATAGTTTTAACGACTAGTGCAGTGGCTGTTTCTTGACTCCAGCAGTATTTTACAACTGTGTCTTAAAGATCTTGTCCCTCGGGTTGAATGCCATTAAAGGGTTGACACTGCTGAGAGCTACTTCCTCTGTCTCATTATAGTAATGAGTAACTGGAGTCTGTTTACATTGCATTATTTGTGCTTTTCCAAATAACGTATTCTAATTGAGGTAAAAGGATAAGTTAGAAAATCTTATTTCATTGTACAGTTGCACTCAGCATGTGCACAGCCCCCTCCTTGCCCCTCTCTCTCTCTCTCTCTCTCTCTCTCTCTCTCTCTCTCTCTCTCTGTATCAGACCAAAAATTCTGCAAGCTAACCACCAAACCATCCCTCCCCATTGCACCCGGCTGCTGTGGACTGCTTCCCCGGGAGGAGAGTGGGCAGCAGCTTGGGAGATAGACCTTCAGTCAGCGGCTGTGGCAGCTTGAATTTGGCCAGCGCAAACCCCTCGGACACACTGTGATTCGAAGCTCTTGCTAACGTTAGCGACATAAAAGTGATCCTGCAGTCATAGCCGTGAGCCTTTAGCTCCACTTATTGACTCGTGTTTTGTTTCATTTAACGTCTGTCTTCCTTGTTTAGGTTGCTGTTAGTGAACAGTATGACGTTTTTTGTTGGGCGGGGCTTAGCTGGAGGCAAAACAGTTCTCCACAGACATTAGCTAGCACTAGCTAGGAAGTTCTGTTGGCTTGTTTTAGACAATGGAGGAAGATGATGCGAGTGGTGCATTTAGAAATATTCATTCCGAATGCCGGAGCGCACTCTGGCACAAACTGGATCGTTCATAAATTCAGAGTGCTTTTGGAATGTTCTGTTCAGATACAGAACACTGCACTCTCAGGTGGCAGTGCTCCACACCACCGTGCCACCCGTGATTGACTTTCAATTCAATTAAATTCAAGCCCAAAGCCCAATATCACAAATCACAATTTGCCTGCCTGAGCTTTAACACCCTCTGTGAGACATTCACTGACTCAAACCTTCTTCAAATAACTGGTGTAGCTCCAACTTCATAGATTGTTCAAATCATGCGAGACCAGCAGAACGGCTGTCCAGTCTGTTGTAGATGTTCTGTTGAATCCCTAGAAGCCAGCGTCTAACGCGCCTGCCGGAGAGACCTGATGTCACTCCAGATGAAATATCAGAGAGGCTGCAGCACACAGTCCCTCCCAAATACATCCACAGAGACTTTATTTTGCTTATTTACAGTAGGTCCTTAAACCAGAATGTCAATGTGCAGCTATCACAGAGAGTGGGAGTGAGAAAGAGAAGGAGGGCAGATAAACATCACTTACTAAATACCAAATTACCGTGGGCCGTCAGAATTTAGGGGGAAACACTGCTATCATCTATCAGGGTGACGGCTGAGTTTCTCCCTGTTGAAACAGGCGCGGTTGCCCATAATGAATCTTAAATGCCAATGCCTACTGGCGATACGGCCTTCACTCCTTCATTCTCCCTTCATGCCTCTCCATTTCATTGTTCGCTCTTGTTCACATCCTCGCCCCGCTCTGAATTTCTGTCTCTCTCCCTTTAATTCTTGTTCAATTCAGCGTATCTGAACCTGATCGTCAGACACCCTGTATGACAGCAGACCAAAGAACTCTGGATACACTAATAATGTCTTTTTATCCTCCCCCCACTCTTTTTCACTCCGTCTATTTCACCTTTCTTGTTAGTTTCAGTTTCATATTTTTTCTCCGGGCCTATATGAGAAGCATTTAAAGATACCACTACCAAATAGCTTCTTTCTGCATCGCTCGTGTCAAATCTTTGCTCCCATCTACACTTTAGGGATGTATGAGTGTTTTGAATTCCTCCATTAAAAGGTGAGGAGGTGAGACAAAGGGAGAAGGATGAGAGAAGTGCAGATCCAAACTCCAGACACCAACACCATCAGATCTCATTTATCTACAGTGTTATCATGTGGGATCTGGGATGCCAAAAATATTAACAACGCTCAGGCCCCTCAGAGGCCACAGCTGGTGGCTGGGCCCTGGAGCAGATTAACATACAAGACAGCCCCATGTGTACAGAGGGTGCAGATCAGGGATGTGTACAGGACAGGTACTTGATAAAGTTGCCCGAGCAACAGCACATTTGTTTTGTTTGGCTGAGCTGCCCCTCTGCAGAAACGAAAAAGTTTTATTTTTGGTCGTACGGTGGTGCAGTGGTTAGCACTGTCGCCTCACAGCAAGAGGGTTCCTAGTTCCAACCCAGGGTGGGGGTTCCCTTCTGTGCGGAGTTTGCATGTTCTCCTCATGTCAGCGTGGGTTTTCTCCAGGTACTCCAGCTTCCTCCCACAGTCCAAAGACATGCAGGTGAATTGGTGACTCTAAATTGTCTGTAGGTGTGAATTTAAGAGTGAATGGTTGTCTGTCTCTATGTGTCAGCCCTGTGATAGTCTGGTGACCTGTCCAGGGTGTACCCCGCCTCTCACCCATTGTCAGCTGGGATAGGCTCCAGAAGTCCATAATTATTAAAACCAGATCAAACTGTAAAACAAACAAATAAACAAAAAATAATGTGACAGAAAACGATGCAAAGTGATGGCCAATGACCCCGCCATATACCCTTGTTGCCATGCCGACCAGTGAGGGATTCAGTGGGGTGAGTCTGTTTAAGCTGTGTAAATTATTAAGGACAAATTATATAACCAAAAGGATGCCCTGTGAATAAAAATCATCAGATATGCGTCCTCAAAATGTGCAGCTTGTCACGTTTGCATCATGTCACGCAATATTGCCTTATATGATGCTATCACATGAACCAATCTCAGCTGGCTAGCTGGCAAACACATAGGCAGCAGGCTACATGCAAAAGAGAGACAGCAGACAGAGAAAGAGCTGAAGGATGCAGCAACTTCACAGAGCTGGATTGAGACTATCACCAGGTAAATAGAAACGTCAAGCAACCATTTCTCACAAACCAATAACTTGTTTAACAGGAAGAAGACCTATTTTCTCAGAATGAATTTTTAAGAAGTTGAAAGTACTGAAAAAACTGAAAACTAATATTTCAATCACTGATAAATACACATATTTTATCTTGTATTGTGAAGGAGTTTCATCTTTAAAATATTGTTAAAGACAGTGCGACTCTGTAACCCCAAAAGCTGGTGATGAAGCAAAATACTTCTAATAGCTTTAGTGAAATATGGAATAGATTCAGCCTACTGCAGTCTAATACCTGGGCTTCATCAGCAATTACTGAGTTGCTGTAAAGTGTTCAGGTGTGGAAACTTGACAGAGTACTTAAAGAAAAGCCCAGCATTTGCAGGGAGTAAGATGCTTAATGTACAAATATGGCATAAATACAGAAAAAAGGCGCATTTCTTTTAAATTCACCTGTTTTTTGTTTTTGTTTGTTTTCTGTACATGGACTTTATGGTAACATATATTAAGAATCTTGCTCCTTTTTTAGGTTAGAGCAGCAGCCCCTCAAAATGTCTTTGCATGTCTCTGGTGCAGATAAACTTGATTTTTCAAAAAAAAAATATATTGAACTCGGTGAATGGATTTGTGCAAATCAAAGTGTCTCTGATGATGCAATGTGGGAAAGTCAGAACTGTAATGCAAATCCATTTTGAATTTAACTCATCAAAAAATTTGCAGGCAAGAAATAATGTGTCTGCTCCACCAAACATCTTCTCTGTCACTCACAGGGAGCAAACTGAACTCTAACTGTCATAGTTTGGGAAATTAACCAGCTGGCCTAGTTATCAGTCGAGTCTGCACGGATCGCACAATGACATAAAATTTGTTTAACAAACTTGCGGGAACATAAAGGAGACCCAATTTCGAATAGTTGGAGATTTTCAAAATGATACAGGCTTGCCTATCTGCAGTCTGTCTGCCTGGAGGCTTCTGGATCATGATGATGAACTGAAACACTGCTGTCAAATAAACGTTAGTTGTGATAAAGACTGAAAACTATCAGTAGTTCTGCTTTACAGGTGGATCTTTTGTCCCATTCTACACAATGTGCATCATGATCACTGTCCAAGGTGCTGATCCTGCTTTCCCCCATGATACTGAAGATGTCTTGTGCTATGTTCACACTACAGGCAACACAGCAACAACGTGGCCAAGTACATTGTTGCCAGGTATTGCTCAAGTGCTTGTTGACGAAATGACAACATTTTGACCCCGTGTGTGTCTTCTACCTGCAACAAATTACCTCGACTCAACATCATCTTAAGTTTGTATCTGGTCAAAAATATATCTTTGCTTTTCATCAGTGTCTGAGCCCCATTTTAGTATCACATTTTGCCACCCCATTGCATCACCTTGTGCACTGCAATGCGCAGAAAAACAACACAGCAACAGCTAACTAAACTAAATAACACAGCACTACAGCTAGAAACAAAAACAGCTGATTGGCTGATGGTTCACCGTGTCATTGGAGCGCTGAAAAAAGTTGAGGACAGCTCAAGTTTGATTTGTAGCATGTCACGCCTGTCTCCACCGAGAGTCGTCAGTTTTGTGGCTTTATGTCACCAGCTTCCATTGAAATAACTTGTAGCCTGTTGCTGTGTTGGTGCATCACTGCCTGTCAGTCGAGCTGATCAGCAGGATTCCCACAAGTGCTGCAGGAACACTGTGTAACAGTTTGGGTCCATGGTGGCTTGGATAGTGTGGAATAAAACAGCAATCAAAAACTCACAGCAACACTCAAACTGGAATTTCCACAGTGCTTGCTGTATATTACTAACTTACACATCAAGCTTACCAAGCCCAGTTGTACCGCTGCTATCTTATCATAGTTGAACAAAATAGAGGCCACATCAATCCAAACGTCACACTTGAGTTAACAGGTAAAACAAAACAGGAGCAGCAACAGGAATCTATGCATAGCAAGAGTGTCACCCAACTAACTCAGCAACACGAGGCACCATCTGGTGATGTCATGTCTCTCGTACTGAGGCAACACAGTTATGCCGTAAAGGTACTGTTCACAATTGCTACTGTAAGAAGTGGGAGGGGATGCAGTCTCCATGGTTAATGAGATTTTCGTTTCAGACATCACTGACTATGTCTACAAGCACAAAATATTACATTTCAGTCAGGTCCACTTTAGTCAAAGAAAACTTTATTTCCATTTGCAGTATTATATTTGGCGGTATGGCTCTGTTCTGGGGCCTCTGCCTTTCCTAGGCCTCCGCAGAAAGCCTCCACCATGCACCTTTATGAAAAGCCTACGGCAGAGAGAGCAAACCTCTCTGCCCTGCCATGCACCTACATGAAAAGCCTTAAGGCAGAGAGAGCAGACCTCTCTGCCCTTCCATGTGCAAAGGAGGAAAGCATGACGCAGAGAGAGCAAACCTCCCTGCCCTTCCATGCACCTACATGAAAAGCCTTAAGGCAGAGAGAGCAGACCTCTCTGCCCTTCCATGTGCAAAGGAGGAAAGCATGAGGTGGAGAGAGCAAACCTCCCTGCCCTTCCATGCACCTACATGAAAAGCCTTAAGGCCGAGAGAGCAGTTTAAATAGGGCACCCTGAATGAGATTTGCCAATTGGTTGCATTGAAAGGAATCATGTGATCTATCAGCTGACTCCCTTCCATCAAACAGCTGCTCCATCAGTTAATAGGTAGTCTGAGTGGGCGGAAGTTCGCTGCATAGATCAGCCTCTCATTGGGCGGAACGAGCCACCTGCTGAAGTCCCGCCCTACCACCTCCGGTTGTGTAGCAGTTTTCAACCATTTTCAACACATCCTTTACTAACTTTTGTGGTGTTTGATCTTGCGGGGATGTAGCCATTTTTCTGCCATGGTTCGCGTCCTGTAGGCGATATTTTTGTGGGTGTGTTACACCAAAACCTGTTTCCCCCCGGCAATATTTTTGCAAGCACACCGTTGCTGTGGCACTGCCCAGAACGATTGTGAGTGGTTGAAAGAAATACAAGCAGCCGGGGTGTTTTTTCCTCCAATCTCTGATGGGTATGCGTCCCTACACCAGCCTTGCAAACTGTTGGCGACTTGGTTTGTATCCATGACAACTTGCGGTCAACAAAAGGTCATGTGTCACACACTTCGGTGAGAAACCCCAGTTATATTCAGCATGCTAGTATACATGCGCAAATAATGCAACTAAAACCAGAAGAATACTGGTATACAGTATCCCACGTCTTAATCGGGAAATCCTACATACGTAAAAAGGCCTAAGTTGGGATATCTAAATGGAATATGCTGTTTACATTACCCATATCAAATTAGAATAACATCATATTCTGAAAAATAGTGGGATATTAGTGTGCATGTAAACGTAGTCAGTGTTATTTTAGGAAGCTTTGCAATAGATTCCTTGAGATTCCTGAATAAATAAGGCTTCAGAGGGTCTTAATTTTCTATAAAACAAAATAAAATATAAGATTCAGCCCTCTCCCCACGTCTAATCATCCTCTGTCGCCCCTTGGTTTGTCTCACACAAGTTTTTATACTCACATTTACTACATAAAGCATCCAGTGGGCTGTGCTTTTCTTCACAGATCCACCATAGAAACCGTGTTTAGTTGTTTGAGTCTCTTGCTTTTACAACATCAACTAATTGTTTCCACAACAGTAACACCACAGGTGATAGCTGTTTCCAACATTCGCTGTGTGATGATAAAATTACGTCTGCAGTCTCAATCTGCTTCCAACACTTGTTCCTCTGCAATAATCTGAGAGGTGTGTTGCATCAAATGACTTCACTTCCATATGGCTATTATGGATACTGAGATATTTTCAGACATTCTCGTGCGGCACGACTGAAGCTCTTTGTAATCAAACGCTGGGGCCCCGAGGCGGAAGGAGGGGGAGGCGAATCAAAAAGGCTCCGATTCCCAATCATTTCAGCCCTCATTGAGAGCAGATATTGATAGGCAATGATGTGTGTGTCAATTTGACCAGAGCTCCGTCTCCCGTGGCCAGACCGGGAGGCACCCACAGTGAGAGCAGGGAGGAAAGGGGGAGAGCTTCAGACGAGGCGTGGAAGGCAGGACGGGTGGGGGTGGGGGGGTTTTAGAGATGGATCAGGATAGAGAGAGAAATGCAGCAGCTGGGAAATGGATGACTACATAGATATGGGGGAAATGAAACTGTTCAAGACATCAAGGGAGAAACTGAAAGGGAGAAAAGTGTTTGAGTAAGTGAATGGGTGAGGCCGGGAGAGATAGAGAGGGGGAAGATAGGCGGGATGAGATGAGATGAGTCTGTCTGGGCTAGGAGAGATGGATTAGTGTGTCTCCTGCTACCTGTGAGGGGGTCAGTGTTAAACTGCCGGGGCCAGATAAGGGCTTGGCAATAGCTTGAGTGTGGGCAAGCATTGACTGGTTACCTCATTGATTTAGCTTGGAGTGAGCACAGAGCGATGAGCAGAGTTCAGACCTGTACAGCTGTTCATCAACGTGTCAGGGCCCACCGAGGCCCGTCTCTATGACCGCATCACCTGAGCTGAGGCTGCTCACTTCATCGGACACTGAGGAGACACCAAAATACGAAGAGCTATCTAAACTTTCAAGCCACAAATGTGCACAAGAAATATGATCTGTCATCCTGAAACCCATTCACCTGTTGGATTTCTTGATTAGATGCTTACAATTTCACATATTCTCAGGTTACTGTATGACTTTATATGTTACAGTAAACACATCAGCACACACACACTCCAGTAGTTTCCATTAAAAGGAATAAACCACTGAGGGAGAGAGAGTGAATTGCTTCAGAAATCCAATAAAATGTTCCTCAAACGCTGAAGAGTTGACTCATCAATCACTCAAAGGCAACTGAAAAAAAATAAGTCTTTCATTTTCACATAAGCTAATGCCGCTCATATTACACTAAATATTATACATATATTCATGGTCTAAAGCTGTATGGCGTTCAATCTTCACAGATTCACAGATATAGCCTGAAACTATGGAAGCCCATTTGTGCTTGGCAAAAAAAATAAAAAATAACATCATGATTAGAAATTTAAAAATTCACTAGGCTGTCAATGCAGCAGAAAGATACAAATACTTTTAAAACTGGTGCCAGAGAAAACAGAAGAAAAGGACTGTGGCATCTGCTTTTGCTCAAGACTTAGAAAACCTACAACTACCAGAATGCACTGCACCGCACTGGACCATTAAACGCAACACATTCTTACTCCAACCTGTAACATATTGCCACTTGGACATGGACTTTCCACGTCTACAAATGACGTTCCAGGTACCTGGAACGTATGTTGTTGATGCTCTAGGACGCGGTGTCAACTTCGGCCTGCATTGTCTGTTTTCAAAGTACACTTCTGTTTTCACAGGAAATGTACAGTTTGCATACAGTCTCTTTCAAAATACATGTACTATGTCAGTACCACACAGCGATTTGACGTTAACAAACACATGGGTAGGTTCAGGAAAAAAACAACAGGATTTGGCTTCACATTGATACAGGACACGAACACCTGTCTCCCAGGTGAAAGTCCCCTTCAACCCATGCTACTCTGACTTTTTGCCTCCTTAACTTTCATTGCTGTCATCATTGTTGTTCATTATGGTTCATTGTTTCCCCCTGATGCCATCTGCATATCACACTGAGGTAAAAAGACAGCTTTTTTTGTCTGTGTCTAATGCAGAAGTCACTGGCCAAGCAGCGTTAGTCGAGGAAGACAGAATGAGACCGGGTCGACTAAATGCTTCTGCTACTGGGTGACGTATTGCGAGTTGCCGATCCGAAAACAATATGATGGCCAGCTAGTAACACACAATCTCAGATTAGGGTTAAATGGTAAGTTAAAGTATGTTTCTGAAAACATTGTAGGCAAGAAACAGGCAATGCAGGGACACAATCATGGTTTATATTTATCAGCACTGCTTACTTTTACTGTTTGATCTGAGTTTTTTTTAGCCTCCAGTTTTACAAAACAATATGGCACCTACTTCCTGTTCACAAATTGTCATATTACAGCCACACAGTTCACTAAAATATGTTTCTGAAGACGTTTTAGGTGAGAAACAGGCAATAGAGTATTAGAATCTTGGTTTATGTTTGATCAGCTTGGTTTTACCGTTTGGTTTGAGTTTGATAGAGAGAGGCGAGTGAGTCTCTCTCTCTCTCTCTCTCTCTCTCTCTCTCTATCTGCTTCTATACTCTTTGTGTCCATGGAAAAGTACAATCTGTAGTTTGTGCAACAGCCCTCGAGCCAGCAAAAATCTGATTGTTGTTGGCAAATGAGCAGGGAGAGCTGGGTGCTGGTAAGATGAAGGGATATTTAGTAGTAGTTGATTTACACATACTCCCCACAGTATTTCTTTAAGCCAAAATTAGGACATATTTAGTCAAACTTTTGACTTTGGAAATCAGAATCATGTAACACTACCTTAGAAATATGTGATGCTAAGTCGAAGTCTGAAATACTGACTTAAAAATGTATCTAATTTAACTTATCAAATAGAGCAGTGGTACTCTATGTAGGCTATAGGTCACGGACTGTCAGTTGATTAGACTTTGCTTCAAGGATGTCCATCTGAAAAGATTCTGGTTGGTAGATATGATTAATACTAGAATTCTACAGTTGCTAACCACAGTTGAGGAGCTAATAGGGGAGTACTTGATGTAATGTGACAAATGTCTTACAAATTCATTGTGGGCACCGTCTTGTTTTGTTCGGCCTTTGTCGTAGCTGTGGTTTGTTGTTTTTAGAAATGTATGAGAAGGTGACTCATGTTGCTGCTGTGTGACACTTTCTTGCCACAAATAGCGCAACCGGCTGTAGTTTTATTTACAGGTTGAAAAGCAGCACCACACCATGCTGCAGTTCCTTTCTGCCGTTCTCTAACACGTGTGATGCAGAGGTGTGAGACTGTGCGCCACAGTTCTGATGTCAAGTAGATTTACACAGTCACGTGACTCAGACCAGCTAAATATCAGGGGCTGTATTCACAAAGTGTTGCTCCTAGTGACAAAGTTCTAAGAAATTATAAGATAGCTCTTAGAATTGTGAAGTTTTCTTAGTAAAAACTGGAGTTAGGAGTAGAGAGGAGGACTTTTACGAGTCTGAAGAGTTTCTTAATCAGACGAGAAAATGGTGGAAACACAAAGAGGTAGGAGAAATATTCTCCAAACTCTTAATGACAGTGGGTAAATGAAATGCTACGGATTAGACTGTGCAGGGATAATATGTGTGGCTGATCTCATTAGGGATATGCACACATTTCCCACCTAACGCTATAACGCCAGAAATAAAAGGATCACAACACTGAGATATTTGGAAAACTAGAAAGATGCAACAGTGCAGCAGTGATGACTTGAGTCTGTCTCAACCTTCCATCAGCAGAGTGATCACACTAACAATGACAACACTTTCACAGTCAGCAGTTTGTTTCATTTCCACTAAGTGTCCACACCTTACAGGCTCACAAAAGGGTGTGTGTGTGCCAACCAATCACATCTGTTAAAAGAATGCATTATACCCAGCAACAGGGTCAACCACACCTCCTCACTAAGGTAAAAGTTTCTGTCCCTTCCTTGCTCAGAGCTGCACTGATAAATTTCCAAATTTACTTTTTAGCTTAGGCTAAGTTAGGCTCTGAGAGTGTTCTCAGAATGTTTGTCAATATGGTCCCTGCATGGTCTGTTGAGGCACAAGCATCACACAAAAGTACTGAAAAGGTCTGGAAGTGATGCAGCCACCCACGTTTTGTGTTTTTAAAATTCTACTATTGATGTTTTTTAAAGGTCCTGATACAAAATGAGTAGCTTGTGAGTTTCCAGTTCTATTATGTATCCATGGTGCACAGAGAGCGCCTGGGGTTTGTGTGACAGCTCAGCTTTTAACATGTTTCATAACTGAGCGGGAACTTTCTGTTCTTCCTTCAAATTTAGAGTCAACTGCAAATTTTTTGCTTAAGTTGGAACATCTTCAACACACACTGTTGCTAACTTGCTTTACTCTACTCTTAGCTTAGCTTTAAGACTAGAAGCAGAACTAGATTAAACAAATGGGTAAAGTTTTTTGGCCTTTGGACAGAGCCAGGGTGGCTTTTCACCATTTACAGTCATGTTAAGCTAATGTCAAACTGTTCCTTTGTATTCAGAATAATTTATTATTTTGAATAAGTTATGTCAAATCTTCGATGCAGTCATCTCATAGTCTACACCAGTGGTTCTCAAATGGTGTGCTGCGGTACACTAGTGTGCCATGATGCTAATCCAGGCTGTGGGGCTTTATGATATGATTATTGCAATATTCAACTGGGCCTATACAAAGAGTTACAAATTAATTTTTAATTGACTGTATTAGTATATTGTGTGCACCTATTTCCTAATTAAGAGGCAAACTCTAGTTAAATGGCCAGTGTGTAAAATGGGTTGAAAACAGTGACATCAGTGGACAAATTCTAGATTGCAGGGCTCACTTGCTCACCCCTCCTGTCAGGTAAATGACGGTGGCC